>NC_051069.1:89236783-89536783 GCF_004664715.2 Peromyscus leucopus | reverse complement strand
GGGGCATCTGGGTGAGAGGAGCAATCATTGGTGATTTCCTCACTTCTCTGGTTTTGGCTTTGAGGGTAGAAGAGACTACAGAAGTTTGTTAAGCCTTTGAGTTGTCCAAAAATGGAGATGGAAGATTTTGTTTAGGTCTTGATAAGGAACAACCCAAGTGATGTCAACAGCATGGCCTTAGGAGATGTGTTTGTGTGAACTGTTTCTGGCCCTAGGGTGGAGCTTTGCTGAGCACCTAGTAAAGACCTCAGATCCAAGATCCAAGCCAGGTTGTCCTTGCATATGCCTTTAGTCCCAGCACTCAGGAGGCAGAGGCAGGCAGATCTGAGTTCGAGGCCAGTCTACAGAGAGTTTCAGGACAGCCATGACTACCAGAGAAACCCTTTCTCAGAAAACAAAAAGACCTCAGATCTCCTTGACATGCCAGAGAAAGAGCCACAGGCCAGGGTGTGACTGTTTGTGTCCTGTGGGCCCGCAGCTTTGCTGCTGAAAGGGGCTGTAGCTGGTTAACGTGTGTGTGTGTGTGTGTGTGTGTGTGTGTGTGTGTGTGTGTGTGTGTGTGAGAGAGAGAGAGAGAGAGAGAGAGAGAGACAGACAGACACACACACACAAACACACACACACACACACACACACACACACACACACACACACATACACACAGACCCACTGTGGCTCCTTGCTCTTCTGTCTTAGAAGCTGCAGGAAGGTAGAGTGGGGTTCCTGGCCTTTGTCCTGTTACCTACAGTGCCCTTTCGAGTCCAGGCTGTGTCTCCAGCGTAGGAAACATTCCGGAAGGACAAACGAAAGAACTCCAATCTGTAGGAGTAATCTTTCTTTTCTTTTTTCAGTCACATGAGTTGGAACTGCACTCAGGTTCTGTTCAGTGATGATGACAAAGGTGGCTTCTGTGAAGGTCCAGTGAGGACACGTCACCCAGTCCCTGTGCTGTGTTTGCTTCATTTCCTTCTCGGCTCCCTCGCGACAGTGGTTACTACACTGACTCCATTTGTGTCTTTTCTAGTGACCGTCCGGTTCCTGAGCTGGACACAGTCGTCCCTTTGGAGTCAAGCAAAGCCTATGACATGCTGAACATCATACACTCAGTAAGTGCCCTGTCTTGTCTGTCCTCGCTCAGCCTGAGTCGTGGTCACTGTGCTTTGGCTTAGCAGGATGTTTTTGACTTGGTCTTAATGTCCGCACAGGCGGGAAATGCAGTGGCCAGTGGCTAGGGACCACCAGGCAGGATGTTCTGGTACGAGCTAGTGGCTATAACATTTGAAGGCTCAGGTAGATTTGAGGGTTGGGCCAGCAGAGCTCAGAGGATTTAGAAGGCACTGAGGTGCACAGAATTCATGCCATATCCTGGCTTGGAGTAAGGCAGGGTTGATCCTTGTTGGGTGTTACTGTCAGGTGCTTCTGGTCAGGATACCTTGTCTTCCTAGAGAGCAGGGATTAAGTGTGAGGCTCAGGATGCATGGTGCCTCTTCCTTTGTGGAACCATGTCCTGGTTTGATCAGCAAAGGCAGCTGTTGGGTTCTGGGTGCATGTGCAGGTTACAGATTTCTGGTGCATTTGCAGGTTGCTTATTTCTGGTGCATTTGCAGGTTGCTTATTTCTGGTGCATTTGCAGGTTGCAGATTTCTGGTGCATTTTCAGGTTGCAGATTTCTGGGCCCAGTTCCCAGCAGCTCTTGCTTGGTGGGATATTGATGGTTCTGTGGGCTTAGCCTGTCCTGTAGCCTGTGACCTGTTTCTTTTCCCTTATTCTGGGAGCCTGCAGGTCATTAGGCATGGCCAGGCTGCCCCTCCTCATGACTGTGTTCTGTATTGTTGGGCAATAAATCTTACTATAAACTACAGGGGAGCATTCACAAAAGATTTTGAATGAGGGCAGAAAGAAAACATTAAGTTTGATAAAAGAAAAATTACAAATGGTACAGCAGGTGTAAAAGTGCCTGCCATCAAGCTGAGTTGAGGGTGATCCCTGGGATCTCCTGGTGAAAAGAGAGCTGACTTCCACAAGTTGTTATCTGATCTTCATGTGCACGCTGTGGCACATACGTGTGCATGTGCACACACACATTTTATAAAATAGTTTGGAGATGGCTGATCTTGGTTGTCAGCTGGACTGCATCTGGATCAGTTAAAACCCAAGCTGCTGGGAACTCCTATGAGCGATTTTCTTAATCATATTGTTGAAGCAGAAAGATCTCACCCACACCTCCGGGGCAGCCCAGATGAAGGACATGGAAGAAGGGGATTTGCCTTTGCCTGCCGCTCTCACTCTCACTGGCAAGTTCATCTATCCTGTTTCTGCGGACAGTATTAAATCCAACTTCTTCAGGATCTCAACACAGGCTGAAGACCAGCAGCTCTCCAGGAATTCAGTTGGGACAGCTGAGACATCTAGACCTGTGACCTGAACAGCTACCAGATTATTAGCCTTTCTGTCACGAGACAGCCATTGTTGGAATACCCAGACCACATCCTGTGAACCAAACGAATACCTTCCCTTTTACTCTCTAGCTGTCTATATATGTGTGCTGTCAGTTCTGTTCCTTACAGAACTTTGATGAATACTGTTGGCTCAGTGGTTAAGATACTCACTGCCCTTACAGAGGAGCCAGGTTTTGATCACAGCATCCACATGACAGCTCACAACCATCTGTAACTCCAACTCCAAGGGATCTGATGATGCCCTCTTCTGGCCTCTGCAGGCACTGCACACACATGGTATATATACATACGCATACCAAACAATCATACACATAAAAATAAATAGAAAATATTTTAAAATTATAAACAATACTTCTCCAGACTATGGATGCTTAACTACTAAAATAAAAGTACCCCAAATACCTGGAGAGAAATCTGTTAAACAGTTCCTGAATGAAAGAGAAAAATATGGATCAAATGACAGAATTCTTTTTGTTGTTGTTTTGAGACAGGGTAACCTGTCTGTGAAATTGCTCTGGCTGTCTTGGATCTCACTCTGTAGGTCAGACTAGCTTCAAACTCACATAGATCTGCCTGTCTCTGCCTCCCAAGTGCTGGGATTAAAGGCATGCACCACCACCACCACCACCCCTCTGAATGATAGAATTCTAGCACTGAATGAAAACACTGTGTATCAAAACTTCTGGACTCTGCTTCAAACAGCGGCAGAAGAATATGTGTCTTGAAACAGTGAAAATGACAAATGACCAGGCAAATTTAGTTCCCATCTGAAAAATATAGGGACCCTTCCCCAGAAAACATCCCAGATATCACAACTACAGACAAATGAAGAAACTGGTGATGCAGGAGATGAGTCAGGGGCAGACTTAAACAAATGGAGATATGCCCTTGTTCCTTGACATGGGTTAGTATAAAATGCTAGTTCTTCCTAAGTTTATATTTGAAGATCGTCTGAATAAACACTTTACAGAACTAGACAAGTTTATACATAAGTACACAAATCCCTGGGAATGTGCTACAAAAGCTACAAATAGGACTAGCCATGTCTGTATTAAAGCTTTTACAGCTAAAACAGTGAGAGACTGGCATGTAAATAGACCACCGGCATGGAACTGAAGAGCTAGAAATAGACCCAGGAGAGTTTTAGTGGATGATTAAAATAGATCCAAGCCCAGGAGCAAGGTTGCTTTTTTTAATCAAAGATGCTGTGACAGCTGGAGAGTCACTTGGGAGGATGAGGACTGTCCATCATGTGACTAGAGAGGGTCAGCTGGATGTAGTGCTGGAGGCTGTGATCTCAGCACTTCGGAGGATGAGGCAGGAGAAGCCTAAGTTCCAGGCCAGCTTGGGCCATGGAGTCCAGGCCAGCTTGGGCCATGGAGTGAGATCTTGTCTATACGAAAACAACAACATAAAAAACAAATGGGTCAGAATTCCATCTGAACAGTAAATCTATGGGAACATTACCCAAAAGACAGGTGAATCTCTCTATGATCTTAGAAGGTAGAGAAATGCTTTTGAATTGTTGCTTAAATCTACTTCAGTTAAAAAAAAATATTCCACTGTTCATGGGAACAAATGTAAAAGCCAAAGGATGGTAAGCTGGTAGAAAACATTTTCCATATCTGAAAGTATTGATATCCATAGCACAAATTCCTACAAATCAAGGGAAGAAAGACCAAAAATGATAGAGAAGTCACCTAAAAACAAACAGAAACATCAAAAAGACGAACATGGCCCTTAAGCATGTGAGAAAATATTCAAGTCCAGTCATCATGATGGATAAATGGGTAAAATGGCTCTCTGGCCATTCGAGTGTGAGGGCCTGAACTCAAACCCCAGAACCGTCATAGTCTGGATAAATAGCAGGTGTCTGTCATTCCATCTAGTGCTCCAGATGTGGGGTAGATTCGGGAGTCCCTGGAAGCTTAGGGACTGCCTACCTGTGTGCACAGTGGCCAACAGAGAGACCCTGCAGGAACTGCCTACCTGTGTACACAGTGGGCAACAATGAGACCCTGCAGGGACTGCCTACCTGTGTACACTATTGGAGAAATTATTTTGGCCACTCCACGTAGTTAAAAGGATATTTATTTAATGGCGTAACTCACAAATTAAGTAATAGGTAGGTCGCAGGGTCTGGGGAAGGTGTATTGCAGTCCAGCGGTGTTCTCCGGAGCTCTGCACAGTCCACCTTCACTGTCCAGCGTCCCGGCACAGAGAGAGCGCTGGCTCATCCAGCTCTCGGATCTCCCGGCAACGCCTCCCCTGGCCCCGCCTCGTAGGCGTGACAGTTGCCAGAGTCTCAATGGGGGTTGGAACTTCCAGATCCAAGCTGGAATGGCTACCCACTACAGTACACAGTGGGCAACAATGAGACCCTGCTGGGACTGCCTACCTGTGTACACAGTGGCCAACAGAGAGAGACCCTGCAGGGACTGCCTACTTGTGTACACAGTGGCCAGCGATGAGAGACCCTGCAGAAACAAGAAGTTTCCTGAGTTGGGGGCCATGTTTTGAAAAAAATAAATTGCATTGAGTTATTTCTTGTATGTCAAATTGACTAGAAGTAAAGTTTGAATGCTATCCTTTGCAAGCCTGTGGGAAGCAGTCCTTCTCATACTCAGCTGGTAGGGCAAGCTGGCATTATATAGGACTAAGATAATAGTCCAGAAATTGCCTTTCTGGAAATTTATCCAGCATGTATGGTATCCACAGTATGAATGCACAGACACCACAGTTTGTAATCACAAGATACAGGAGTTGGGAGGATGAGAAGGTGACTGAGAAGTGATTCCCAGGAGTTAAGTGATGCAATTCCCTTAAAAAACATCAATACTGGCTTGCCGTCCACAGAAAAGACAGGAAATTGTCACAAATGCAAACACAGACCAGAAATACACTAAAAGCAGATGGTGGATGGGTGAGTTAGTGACTCTCTGGAACTGTGAGCAGAGTCCTAAGAGAGTAACCAGATGTGAGGAAATGTACTTAATCTCACAGCTTCAGGGTCTTTGGCCCACTACACAGAGGATGCACTGAAGGTTGAAACAGCTCACACCAAGGTGTGCGTGCGTGTGCGTGCGTGCGTGTGCATGTGCATGTGTGTGTGTGTGTTTGGGGGCGGTTGGGGGTTGGTGCTGGGATGAGACAGGACATAGGGGGTTCGAGACAAGACATATCTCCAGTGACCACAAGCTCCACCTTTACACGCCCACCCCACTCCATACTAAGGCTGTCATACTATGAAGGGATGAATCTGCTCTTGGACTCAGAGTACGAAGATCTATATATAGCTCTACAGACATCTTCACAAACACCCACAGTGGTGGGTTTTGCTAATCTCATAGGTGTTTATTAGTTCAATTGTAGGGTCCAAGAAAATGCTGAAGGAAGACCCCACACTCAAATAGTATGTAAGAGCAAAGAGTGTTGATTAATATTCTAGAATGTATGCAGGGTCGTCCACCTGTACAAAATGTTAGTGACCCTGAGAGGAGCATGAGGGCTCTTTTTTAAGCACAGCTAAAGGAATATCAGGGATGGTTAGGTCATGTCAAACATCATTGGTTAAGCAAGCAGCAGTTACATTAGTATACTTTTAATTGGCTGAGGTTTTATCTTTGGACATACTTGGGTAAGTTTCAGGAGGGTTGCAGGAACTGTCCTTGAGACATTGTGGGGCTGACTCAGGCCTTGTTTGTGCTCTCTCCCTCGTCCCTGAATGTAATTTGTTGATAAATGGCCCTTTGTTGGGAGAGATACCTGTTTGCCCCATCAGAGAACTGAAACCTAAATTCAGTTGTAGAAGTGGGAAAGTTTAACCCCTTCATTCACCCCTTGAGTTTGGCTCTATCTTGAATCCTTATGATGGGTCTAGGGCTGATATTGGGATCTAATAACCATCAGCTTAATGGTACCCAGACAGGAATTATCATTTAGTTAAGGCATCAATTATGTAAGAGCCAGCAGCAATCAATAGAAGCAGAAGGGCCAAAGGCCCTGTGATAGCTGACAGAGTTCCTATCTAGAAGGAACCTGGAAATGAGAATGGGGACCATTTATTTATTTTATCTCAGGTCCCCCATGACAGGGAGTTTTCTTCTGATCTAACATTTCATCCTGGTGGGGAACAAGAAGCAACGCACTCTCTTGTGTAATTACTTCCTGCTGACGTTGTTGTCAGGGCTCAGGAAGTCTGGAATGTAATTCAGGCAATGGGGCATCCATCAGAAATGTCTAATTCACTGACCCAGCTGCAGAGACGGGGAACATTCTCATTGGCTGTACTGGTCCACACCAGCTTTTTGAAAGTCCAGCACGTGTAGTCATTTGGAGCAGGTTGTAGTCAGCAGCTGATGCTTGGATGTGTCTGTCAGCCAAGTGGAAATCTGCTGAGACAGATATAGACTAGGGACAGAAGTTAAAATTTAGGAACTTAAAGGAAAATATGTTACATTTGGAACTTTCAGGCCCATAGTCCTAGGAATTGGGAGAGGAGTCCCAAGACCAGGATAGAGAGAAATACCATCCTCAGGAATAGACAGGTGGGGAAACTTAGGCTGTACTTATCTGGAGTCCTTTTGACCTGTGAGAGGTGGATTCAAGTTTTATGTCTCTCTCAATTTTTTTGAAGCTTATATGAATTTTAGTTTACAAAAAGACATAAAAATTTTAGATACATTAGCATTACCAATCTGTACTGAAATCCACATTGTAGAAAAAGCAGGTAATAGGTGTCTATTTAATGAAATAAAACAGCTGGAGTAGATTCACACCCTCAGGTTAGGTTTTTCCTCTCTCCACTCAGCCAGACATTTTTACTTTAGACAAACTCCTCTTTTCCTCCCCTTTCCTTTACTGTTTCAGTCTCCTGCCTTTTTTCCTCAGACAAAAGTTTTTACATTAAACTTTTATTAAAGTCCTTCATCCAGTGGCCAATGTTACCAACAATCCAAGTGGAGTCGTCATGATGTTCCATATCTTCTTTGGAGACCTCAGAGTTACTGCCAGGAGCTGGGAGTCTCTGTCTGTATTAGTAAGCTTTTTAATGAAATAATTTACAGACCAGATATGTGATGCTGACAATTTTTAGGAAAACAGGTTTGGAATTTTCTATGAAACTCTGAATAGCTAAGTGCTTTAGTCCTGCCATTTCATAGAAGGCCAGTCATATAGAACCCTGCAAAGCTGTGATATGATGACTAATTATTATTATTTTTTTTATAATTTCATTAACTTTATTTTATGTGCATTGATGTGAAGGTGTCAGATCTCCTGGAACTGAAGTAACAGACAGTTGTGAGCTGCCATGTGGATGCTGGGACTTGAACCCAGGTCCTCTGGAAGAGTAGCCAGTGCTCTTAACCACTGAGCTATCTCTCCAGCCCTGATGACTAATTATTAACCCACATATTTTAATTATAGATTATATTTTTAAAATAAGTTGTATAGGTACAATAACTTAAACAAGAGTAGATATATATATATTATAACAAAATTAACCTTAAATTTGTATCAATATATAAAAATTCATACCAATGTGAAATATTTGAGACTAGTAGTAGTTTTTTCTTATAATGATGAATAATAATTCATAACCAACCCCCCTAAATTATAAATATTTATAACCCACCAAATCCAAATGTCCAAAACCATTTATCTCATCTTTTGGGGATGTGGGTGTCATGTTCTCTAGACTTTTTTCCTGTTGTCTGTGGGTGAAGGTACCTTTTAGGGGTCCCTGAGAAAATTTGAGGTAATGACCAAGTCCTGAGAAAACTAGTTGTAACATTTGTCATCCAGTCTCAGGAGAACTCAAGCAGGTCACACCATTACAGGACAGACTGACATCATTACCACTTGATGTGAGCTACTTAAAAGTTACCATGGTATTCCAAATATGAAGAAATCGCAAACAAATGAACAAGAAGTCACTCTCCACGTGATGACTTGTTTTTTGTCTTCAGAGATGTTATGATGGACATTGAATACTGATGTATGAAAAAGTTAAAGGGACCAGAGATTGGATCCCTGAAAGTGTCAGCTGCTCAAGTCCGTGTGAGGTGGTGTAGTAAATTAGTGCTGCATTCACTGACATTATTTGCTTTACAGGCCATTGCACTTATGTCAGGAAGTTTCCTTGTTCTTAGTAAGCAACTCAGATAAAAGCATGTCTGTAACTTAGTCTTAAATGAGTCAGAGAACTTGATGTACATATATCAAGAAAAAGAGACCGTCATGGGAGAGATAATGGTAGGAAAATGTTGATGAGGCAACTGGGTAAGGATCCATGAATATTTTTTTATACTGTTCTTTTTAAAAAAGATTTTGGTGTGTGTGTGTGTGTGTGTGTGTGTGTGTGTGTGTGTGTGTGTGTGTGTAAAGTGAGTGCAGTATTTGTAGAGGCCAGAAGAGGGTGTTAGAGCCTCTGGAGCTGGAGTTACAGGTGTGAGCTGCCCAACATGGGTGCTGGGACCCAAACTCAGGTCTTCTGCAGGAGCAGCAAATGCTCTTAACCTCTGAGCCGTCTCTCCAGCTCTTTTGTACTATTCTTGATGGGTTTTGTTTGGTTGTTTGTTTGGTTTTTGAGACAAGGTTTCTGTGTGTAGCCTTGGCTGTCCTGAAACACGCTCTGTAGACCAGGCTGGCCTCAAACTCAGAGATCTGCCTGATTCCTGAGTGCTGGGATTAAAACGGTGCATACCACCACTTCTTGGCTATTCTTGGTGTTTTTTTTTTGTTTTTTTTTCCGAGACAGGGTTTCTCTGTGTAGCTTTGCGCCTTTCCTGGAGCTCACTTGGTAGCCCAGGCTGGCCTCGAACTCACAGAGATCCACCTGGCTCTGCCTCCTGAGTGCTGGGATTAAAGGCGTGCGCCACCAACGCCTGGCCATTCTTAGTGTTTTTATGTAAGCTTGAAATTGTTTCATATAAATTGCCACAATTAATTTCAGATTCATATTTTAGAATTTTTACAGTGAGCTGTGCTCTGTGCGAGGGTCCCACTCCACCCATGCAACAAGGGAGAGAGAGCTGGGCTGAGCTGGGCTGAGCTGGGCTGAGCTGGGCTGTCTGTTGCCCTTGGTAAAGCTGTCTGTGCTTATGCATCATAGCGTTTTTGTCTCCATCTTCTTGATCTCAGGAGGAAATTTATCCCTACAGGTGATTGATGAGAGAGAGTTTTTTGAGATCATGCCCAATTACGCAAAGAACATTATTGTTGGCTTTGCAAGAATGAATGGGAGGACCGTTGGAATTGTCGGCAACCAGCCCAAGGTGGCCTCAGGTAGGACATGGGCCCCCCAAACCTCTGGCTGGGTGTAGATACCAGGACTGCTTGCACTCTTGGTGTCCATCTGCCTTCTGCCCTTCCATGACCAGGGGGGAACTCAAAGGCATGTGGTGAAGGCATCTTTCTCTCTTAGCATTAAATATTTCAAAAGTTTCTTTCACAGCTCTGCTCTCAGGTTTTAAAGATACTGTTTCTTCTCAGTTTCGAAGCTCTGGGATTTTAAGGGTTGGCTTTCTGTTCTCCCTTGCTGAGGGGATTGGTGTCTTCCTTGTGTCTCCAGCGGCTCTGTCAGAGGCTGCAGACACAGTAGTCAGCACCTGAGACATGAACAGCATCTCTCACATTGGGTGACATGGCCAGATCTGAGTCCTGGATGGCTGAGGGGACCTCCTCATAGCTGTGCCATGTAGGTGGGGACTGTGGGCACTGCCTCTCTTCACTGTTGTCCCTTAATTTGGAAAACAGAAGTTAGTGTTACTGTCAGCTGGGTAGTATATGCCTGTAGTCATGACACTAGGTAGGGTGAAGCAGGAGAACCCCAAGTTCAAGGTCAGTCTGGCTTGCAAAGCAAGACCCTGCCTTCACAAAACAGCAGCAGCAACAGAAATCATACCACATGGCCGTTTTCCTCATTAGCATCTATTACATTCACTGTGGGCCGCATCACTGACGCCTCTGAAACTTTTCAAGACCTTAGGCCCATACTTGTGCCTCACTAACAGCAATTCCCAGCTACTCCTAACTACTGAATCTATCTATCTATCTATCTATCTATCTATCTATCTATCTATCTATCTATCTATCTATCTATCTCCCTCTTTTCTCTCTCTGTCGGAGAGGGTCTCCCTGTATATTCCTGGCTGGCCTCAAACTCATAGAACTCCAGCTGCCTTTGCTTCCCCAGTGCTCAGTCCTGGGGTTAAGGGTATGTGCCACTGTTCTTGGCTTGTTCCTGTGTCTTCTCTAAGCAGTGTATGATTTTTGCCCTTGTATTTAGGTTTGGTTGAATGTGAGTTAGTTTTGTGAGTTAGCTTTGTTCTTCTGCATGTGGAAATCCAAGTTATCTCTGTTTCTAGATTTGGGGTATTTTCATCATGGAAGGATTTGCTGACTGTGGTGTATTTTGATTTGGGTTCTGTGTTTTAACTAGACTTTATATAAGTAAACTGAAAAAATTGTGTGTGTGTGTGTGTGTGTGTGTGTGTGTGTGTGTGTGTATTTGGTGGGGGGGGGTGTCCAAGTTTATTTGTACTTTCTATGTACACTATTCTGAACTCCAGCCATCGTTATACAAGATGATGTACTTTCTGTGTGCCTTTATATAATTGTTGTTGTTTGAGACACAATCTTTCTATGTAGCCCTTGCTGTCCTGGAACTCACTCTGTAGACCGGGCTGGCCTCCAACTCACAGAGATCCACCTACCTCTGCCTCCCAAGTACTGGGATTAAAGATGTGTGTCACCACACCCAGAATTATATAATTTTCTTACTGGATTAGCTAGTAGAATATTGAAAATCAGTTGGGTGGGTCTCTCTAAGCAGCCTTGGCTGATCCTTGAATTCAGAATATAGACTAGGCTGGCTTCCAACCTGCTCTGTCTGCTGTCCCGTCTATGTGGGGACTGATTTCCTGGGAAAGCCACTTCTTTCGCCATAGATGTGATGATGGCTGTAAGATTTTGGTAGATGTTCTTTATAAAATCTGTAAAATTTCTAATGGGCTGGGGGCTTTTTCCCCTTTTATTCATCTAAATGGCCATTGGATTCTGTCAAATTCTTTCCCTGCATTTATTTATATGGCCAGTGACTTTTTCTTTAGCCTGTTAAATTGACAGATTATTACATTAACTGCTTTTCAGTGGTTGAACCAAATTTGCTTACCTGAGTTAAATCTCATTTGGTTGTGATATACAGTTCTTTTCATTCATTGTTGTTTTTCACAGTGTTTTGTTGACTTTCCTGTGTGTTGGTGAGAGATGCTGAGCTGTAGTAGTCTTTTTCTGTTCTTTGGTCTGGTGTTAGGATAATGCTGCTATTATGGAACCAAGCTTCAGGCACCTTCCCTACAATCTGTCTGGATGGCCCCCAGCTACTGCCTTTGGACTGTTTGAAAACTCTGTAGATGTATCCAATCGTCTTTTTAAAATAAAAAACACAGAGCCAATGTAAAAGAGAGAAAGCCGAGAGGTCAGAGCTCAGAGATAAAATCTTACCTCCTGCAGTGCTCCTAACTTCCCCGAGAGAGAGCTACTTCCTGTTTGTCTGTGTTTAAATAGTCTTTCTGTTCTGCCTTCTCATTGGTTGTAAACCCAACCACATGACTGCCTCATCACTGCCTGTAAGTACAGCCCTCCAGGTCTTAAAGGCGTATGTCTCCAATACTGGCTGTATCCCTGAACACACAGAAATCTACCTAGCTCTTCTACCCACCACGCTCTTGCTATGGCTCTAATAGCTCTGACCCCAGGGCAACTTTATTAACATAAAATTAAAATTACATTTCAGTACAAATAAAATATCACCATATTTCCCCTTTTCTATTTTAATAAAAAGAAAAAAGGCAAAAGGTTATAACTAACAAAAGAAAAACTATATACAAAAGTACAATAACTATATACAATATATACAAGTAACAAATACCTAAACGATGTCTAGTCCATTTGTATTTGACAAATCAGAGAAAATAATTCCCTTATCTATCCTATTTTAGTAAGTCCAAAATGTATCTAATTCACTTTCTATCCTAATTAATCTTCAACTATAACTAACTAATCTTCAACTCCCTCAGAGACCCAAGAAGGAAATAATATTAGCTAACAAAAATAAAAACAAGAAGTGCACAAAAGCAACTTCCAAAAATTTTGTGAGTTGACAGAAACACCCAGCTGCCTGGACAGTCACCTGAGGTTTCTTCGCAGTGTTGGGGCATCATCTTCAGCCTATAGGCTTATTGTATCTGACAGACTCATTTGTGAAGTAGGTTGTACACAAGGTCAACAGTTCAACCTCACATTGGGTGAGAGCAGTCCATGTACCAGAAATACCTGAATTCCACTAGTGTCCTGTCATGATTCATGATTTTAAATTCTGGAAATTGTTGATGGTTTTTGAATTCAGCTGTCCATTCTTCTTGGCTGTGTATATATGGCTTCATCTCAGCATCCCGTTCTTCTCCACATCCCTCTATTAAATGCCAGTCTACTATTGAGAGGCATGAGCTTTCAGTTGCTGTTCCATTGCACAACAGAAGCCATCGGCCCACTGCCTGTTCAGCTGTCTTTGAAGAAAAGGACACTGTACCTTTTCTGGATTGTGAAGGCCACTTCAGGGATGGTGCCATATTGTCCTGGCCTCAGAAGATGCCTTTTGATAAAGCCATAACCACACTTGTTTTGGCAGGAATTGGTAGTCCTTTGTTTCGTGTTCTGTCTGTCCATTTTTTCCTGTTGATTTGAGGATACTTTGTTGTCCAGTGGCTAACTTTTGCCACAATGAAAATTAACTCCATATGCAGTTTCTTCAATGCCCATATTTTCTCTGAAGTAGATTGGTACTGCCAGGAGCCGACATGTCTCAAAAAAAAAAAATTTCTAAGTTATTAAAACATTTTAAATGCCATATTCTGTAGATCTCTGAAGGGTTTGAAGATGACCTGTCTAAAATACATCTGCTCAATTTTTAAAACATATCTAATATGACTACAATTTCTATTGTAATGTCTAACTACTAACTTTCATTTCTTTATATCCTAATAGTTGGTAATAATGTAAAGTATTTAAAACTAGTAATTATCTTTTTCTTTTCTTTTCTTTTCTTCCTTTCTTTCTTTCTTTTTTTTTAAACAAGAACCTTAAATCTAATCTCCTTTGCTTAGCCTTTTTCCTAACCCTTGACAACAACTTGTAACTTACCCCCCTAAATAATGAAAATTATCCCAGACCCA
Source organism: Peromyscus leucopus (assembly GCF_004664715.2). Classification (NCBI taxonomy): domain Eukaryota; kingdom Metazoa; phylum Chordata; class Mammalia; order Rodentia; family Cricetidae; genus Peromyscus; species Peromyscus leucopus. The sequence continues at coordinate 89,523,087 of NC_051069.1, read as the reverse complement.
AAACCCATTAAAAAGAACCAAAAAAAACTACCCGCCCCACACCACCTCTTTGGGAATATGGGCGTCGTATTCTTAAAATTGCTTCCTGCTGGGTATGGGCAAAGTTATCTTTATCCTGAAAGAAAAATTTTAGGTTAATTGTCAAATTCTAGGAAAGGTAACTATATCCTTCATTATTATCCAGTCTGTGTATAATGCCAAAGTTCAGGGTTTATCTCAAGTCCTTATGCAAGTAATCTTTGAGACTGGATCATCTCAGCTAGTCATCTCAAAATTGCTCTGAGCACCTTGTAGTTCAAAGCTGATCTGTAGATGATGTTTGTCAGCTTAGTGATATTATTATTGTCCACGTGGAATTGTTGTTGTTGTTGTTGTGGGGCCCCATCTTCTTCCTGGAGACTTCAGTTGATGTTAGGCCTGGCCATGATTTCCTGCAGAAAACTGATAAGAGACTCGAACACAAAGACATATATATGCAGCTAATTGAAGCCTTTTTTCTAGAATTAGTTAGTACTCTATATGACCATTCATATCTTAACAAAGTTTAAAATGTATATGTATATATTAATCTTGTAAATTTTGATATAAAATTTATACTTTAAGAAAAGTTTAAAGAATCAGAATAGAATCAAAGAGTTGAGATTAGTAATAGAATAGTCCCTTAATTAATTTGGCTTTTGTCCTGTCCCATAGCAGAAAATGGCTCTTTTATTCTGGTATGATACAGGGAGTTTATATTTTCCTTTTAACAACATGCTTGAGTTTAAAGAAGGAGAGAGCCATTCTCCAACTCCAAAGTCAGCTTTAAATTTTAATTGAACTGGGACTATTAGAAGACCAATAGTGTTAAATCTTTAGAGAAAAGCAGAAACAAACATTTAGGAAGACATAAAATTTTTTTAGATTATATATACCCATAAAACTCTCTCTCTCTCTCTCTCTCTCTCTCTCTCTCTCTCTTAAAGATTTATTTATTTATTATGTATACAGCATGTATGACTGCACACCGGAAGAGGGCACCAGATCTCATTACAGATGGTTGTGAGCCACCATGTGGTTGCTGGGAATTGAACTCAGGACCTCTGGAAGAGCAGTCAGTGCTCTTAACCTCTGAGCCATCTCCCCAGCCCCGAAAACTCTTTCTCTTGCCGTGGTTTTGAGCAGTGCTCACCTTCACGCTTCAGACTGGCTGAGTTCTGGACCAGGCAAAGCAGATGAGTGTCTTATGGTCTTCAGCAGCCATGTCAGCTGAGAGCAGATTTACACATACATTACACATTACATAAACTTTTGAGTGAAGTCAGCTCTGTATTCTCCAGAACCAGGGAGGAGAGGTTTGTGCTTCAACCTGGAGACTTACACATTGAAAACATGTAGCTGTAATGTAAACAGCGACATGCACAGCTCTCAGGGCAGAGATTGCAGCTTAGTGGTAGAGGCCTGCCCAGCCTACACAGGCTCTGGGTTTGAGTTCCGGCACCTGCTCTCCACCCCCACCCAGGGAAGCCCAGCTCTCAGGTTCTCCTTGAGACGGTCCTGACAGTGCGAAGACAGTTCCACACTGTGTGATCACCCAGAACAGGCATTGCCCATTATTGCAGAGTGCTTTCTGAGGGAGCCTTGCTTCTGGGTGTTAGGTCTCTGTATACTCTGGATATGAATCCTTTGTACTACGGGGAACCTTGTGTTTTCCTTGATTTGTGACTGTTAATTTTTTTTTCTTTTTTTCCCCCCAGCAGGGAGTTGCGAGGAGGGAAGGGGCGACAGGGTTTTGCTATGTAGCCCTAGCTGACCAGGAACCTGACAGTTATTCCAGATGGGCTTTAAACGTGTCATGATCCTTCTGCCTCGGCCTTCCAGTTGCAAGACTGAGGCATGCATGACTACACCTGGCCTTACTCATTTAAGAACATTTCACACGGGTGGGTGTTTTGCCTGCATGTATGTGCACCAATGTGTGCCTGGTGCCAGTGAAGCCAGGAGAGGGCATCAGATCCCCTGGATGCTGGCTGTGAGCTGCCATGTGAGTGCTGGGAACCCAACCCGGGTCCTCCAGAAGAGCAGCCAGTGCTCTTAACTGCTGAGCCATCCCTCCTCCCTCCCTCCCTCCCTCCCTTCCTTCTTTCCTCCTTCCCTCCCTCCCACCCTCCCTTCCTCCCTTCCTCTCTCCTTCCCTCCCTCTCTCCCTCCCTCCCTCCCTTCCTTCCTTTCTTTTTTTTTGGTTTTTCGAGACCGAGTTTCTCTGTGTAGCTTTGGAGCCTGTCCTGGATCTCGCTTTGTAGAGATCTGCCTACCTCTGCCCCTGAGTGCTGGGATTAAAGGTGTGCGCCACCACCGCCAGCTACTTTATAGTTTTTAGTCTTGGGTCTTTTTGATGTCTTGGGGACATTTGGCTATGTTGACTATGGTTTTAGTTGTCACAAATAGGGTAGTAGGCTTCTCTCATGGATGGAAGCCAGAGATAACTAACTGCTCAACATCCCTATGCACAGGACAGCCCCACAGCAAAGATTCTCCAGATTGCTACCCCAGCTTCCAAACTGGGAAGCCCCAGTCCTCAGCAGGTTTGCACACACATGCATGTGTGCTGCTAGCAATGAGACCTAGGGTCCACTGCTCAGGCCAAGTGCTCTGCCTCAGAAATACGCTTGTAGCCCAATCGGTGAATTTTTAAGTTAGCTTGTACCAGTCTTTGACTCCATATCTTTTTCTTTTAAAAAAATCATTTTATTTTCATTGTACTTATTACTAGTGTGGGTGCACATATGTGTAGATATGTTACAGTTTTGGCTGAGTGGTGGTGGCACATACTCTTAATTCCAGAACTCAGGAGGCAGAGGTAGGTGGATCTCTGAGTTTCAGGCCAGCCTGGTCTACAGAGTGAGATCCAGGACAGCCAGGGCTGTTACACAGAAAAATCTTCTCTCAAAAACTAAAAAAAAAAAAAGTATGTTACAGTTTTGATTAATAAACTCTAACATTATTTAAATGGTATAAGCAAATAAATAAAATGGAATTAAAAATTGAGATCCTCAGTCACACCAGGCATATCAATCACACATGGTAGGTAGCCACCCATGTCTAGAGGCCCTGCCTAGAATACCACAGTCAGATCATTGTGTCCCTACAGCAAGTCTTCAGGCGCTGAGCAGTGGGGAGATGGTGTCTGACCAGCTTTATTCTTTTGTCCCATGAGTGTAAAAGGCTGTTGATAAATTGCTTGATCAAATTGTAGGAGTTTAATCAATCCTCATTTAGGGGTTTTTAATGTCTCTTCTGTGTGTGTGAGTGTTTTGCCTGCACGTATGTCTGTGTACCGTGTGTGTGAGTGTTTTGCCTACACATGTGTCTGTGCACCGTGTGTGTGCACTGCTGTGGAGGCTCCGAATCGCTCTTCTGTGTGCATTTCTTCTGTCTGCTCTGCCACATTCTTTCACATACATTATTACATCATTTGTTCACTCTTTACTCACTCATTCTCTCATTCATTCACTCTCTCACTTTACTCTGATGCTGCTTCTTCTAAATCTCACACTTCTCCATCTTCTCCTTCTTTTACACTTTTCTCTCTGCCCATTTAGCTACATCCCTCACTTAACGCACATCCTCACACACTCACTCTTACCTTCTCCACAGCTCTTTGCACAGCAATTCTCTCCATAACTTTTCACTTTCCTCTCTGCCCATTCTGCTGCATGTCTCAGCACATACCCACACACTCTCACTCACATGATAAGTCACAAAGTTTCTCTCAGGCTAAGAAGGTCACGCTGACCAGACGGTGTAACGCTTGGCTAAGCACATAGCTCTAAGTTGGTGAGGGTTCCCAGACAAAAAGTAAACAGTGGCTGAACCTTGAGCCTAGGAGTACATACAGTTAATTACTGTAGAGGGTTATGTCTACCAAAGTTGCTTCAGTTCTTTCCTTGATTCAGCAATACTGGGATCTTGTCTTTGTGTATTTTCTGCAAGGGCAGCTTAGTTTGTTTTGAATTTGTTCTGAAGTCTAAAATCAGCTGTCTTTGTGACTGAGAATACTGTTACTTTCCTGTGTCAGTAAAGAAAAATATTCTGGTATTGTTTTTATTCATCAGAATTATACAGCTTAAACAGAAATCATCTTCCTGACCATCCACACCTATAAGTATGCCCAAAGATGGAATATTTTCTTGAGATAAACACACATACAGTGGGAAACACCCGTAGCAGTTCTTAGGGAAGAAATGTAGCAGCCCATGAGAGAAATTACAGACAGAAAACAACCGGTTTCCACAGCCAGTGACCCCAGGGCCTTGCCAGGTGGGGCTCCCCATCAGGTGGGTCTGTGGGCCGACCTGTTTAACACTAGTTGTTACTGCTGTACATTCCCACGGCCCTCAGCAAGTCCCCCTATTTTGTTTAATAAAAAAAGAAGCATGTAAGTCTCTCTTAGGGCAGCAAGTAACGTGGATAAATTTAAAGTCTGAAGATGATTGGAAGCCCCTTGAGTGTGTGGGGGACTTACTAGTACCCGCTAGTGGCCTGCTCAAGCCGACATTACAGAGCCATGTCCTTTAGGCCTCCTACAATGCTGTAGGAGGTGGTGACTTCCCTTCTTTGCAGGCGAAGAACCTCAAGCTGGAAAGGGAACTTCCCAAGGGTGATAGCTTGATGGAGCATAGAGCCAGAGTCCAGCTCTGCATTCTCTAGAACCCCTCTGAGTGACAGTTTCCTAACTGAGGGTCTCCTTGGGACAAACCAGGCTGGACTTGAGCTGACTGTCCTTCAATCTCTGGGAAAGAGCTTGGCTAGCTGTCCCAGGCTGTGTTCTGCCGCTGGTGCCAGCCCAGCCTTGTTTGCCTGGCATGAGTGCCCCTGAGGGCAGTCAGATGAACCTGCACAGCCTTGGAAGCCGGGACTGGGTGCTTGATGGGGGAGTATTCCCACTGTGGATGGAGCTGGCATTGTCTAGAAGTTTCCCATGGATAATCTTTCTCCTTGTAGGGTGCTTGGACATTAATTCGTCTGTGAAGGGGGCTCGCTTTGTCAGATTCTGTGATGCATTCAACATTCCACTCATCACTTTTGTTGATGTCCCTGGCTTCCTGCCTGGTGAGTCCTGGCACAGGTGGGTGGGAGAGGCGGTTGTGTTCAATGTATGTGGAGGTCTCTCATGGTCCCCAGAGCTCTGACTTCTCTTGTCCAGAAGATAGGGCCTTGTGAGGATTGACTCTCTCTGAGGTTGTCACAGCCATGAGACCTTGCAAGGGCTTTAATGTTAACTCTGGTAACTCTTCCTCATGACCTAGGCACGGCACAGGAATATGGTGGCATCATCCGACATGGTGCCAAGCTGCTCTATGCGTTTGCTGAGGCAACTGTGCCCAAAATCACAGTCATCACCAGGAAGGTAAGTACCTCCTCTCATAGCCTATCCCCTGGGAGCATGTCCCCTCATGCTTCCAGCAACATGGCTGAGGTGGTCTGCCATGAAGTGTCTTGGTCTGGAAGGAGGCATGCCTCTTGCTCACTACTGTGAAATGTCTAGAGGGATCTTTCTGGTCCATATTGTGTTGCAGGGGTGTCCATGGTCTCCCAGCATCAGGGAAAGCCATCAGTAGCAGGTGGTGTAGACTATGAAGGGTCTCTGTACCTTGGCCTTGTGGCCAATAGGGCATGGCCCATCTCCCTTGGCTTTCTGGAGTGTTTGGGGATATGATTCGCTTGTCCCTGGTACTAACACTCAGCATTTGGTTTGTTTTAGGCCTATGGAGGTGCCTATGATGTCATGAGCTCCAAACACCTTCTTGGTGACACCAACTATGCCTGGCCCACAGCTGAGATTGCAGTCATGGGCGCAAAGGTAAAGGCATCTAGCAGCATGTTAGGAGAGTCCTAAGAGGCCAGGTCAGGGCTGAAGGGAGCAGGGCCTAACCCTGGAAAGCCTCCTTCCTAGTCAGCCTGCCCCGTGTCTTCCCAGCAGCAGGGACATGGATCAGTGTCTTCATGGCAGAGGAAAAGATGGCTTTGGAAGGGACCCAGGGAGAGAGAGGAGAGTCAGCTGAATTTACCTTTGGGACAGAGTTTCTCACCACCTCATCTCATCTCTTGGGGGGCCTAAAGCCACCCCTTCCCACCCACTAGAAGCTAAAGTTCTATCTTTGGTGGTTTTCCCCAGGTTAGAAAGCACTATCAGCGTCGAGCCAGTTGACTCTCCAGGTTTCCAGAATGTTCCCACTTGAAAGCCAAGCCCTCCACACATGCTCCCTGGGTCAGTGTCTTAGTTTGAGTTTTATTGCTGTGAAGAGACGCCATGACCATGGCAACTCGTTATAAAAGAGAACATTTAATTGGACTGGTTTACAGAGGTCTAGTACATTATCGTCATGGCAGCATGCAGGCAGACATGGTGCTGAAGAAGGAGCTGAGAGTTCTGCATATTGATCACAGGCAGCAGGAGGAGACTGTGAGCCACCCTTGGTGTAGCTCAGTGTGTGTAGCTCAAGCATGAGACCTCAAATCACCCCATCCCCAGTGCTACACTTCCTCCAACAAGGCCACACCTCCTAATAGTGCCACTCCCTATGACCACCAGTCCTTCCTAAGCATGAGTCTGTGGATGCCGTACCTGTTCAAACTACCACAGGAAACACAGTGCTTAGTGGAAAACAGGCTGAACATCCTGGCTTCAGAGAACCCTGAGGAGTGCAGAGGGAGAGTGGGGTAGAATCGGAGCCACAGCCCAGCATTCTGTCCTCAGCCCCAGAGCATGAGAGGTAACCCTGCGCATGGCCTCTCTCTTTGCTCTGATTGGCTGTGAGGTTCACAGCCGCAGAGTGACAAGGAACTGATGGCCGTCTGGGTTGAGACCCCACCCTGGGGAAACTTTAACTCCTCTCACAGGGTGCTGTGGAGATCATCTTCAAAGGACGCCAAGATGTGGAAGCCGCCCAGGCAGAGTATGTGGAGAAGTTCGCCAATCCTTTCCCTGCAGCCGTGAGAGGTGGGGCCCAGTGGGGGCAGGTGTTGTCCATCTGCCCAGTCACTTGCTTGTTCTTTCTAGAAAGTCTTAGAGTCGTCTTTTATCTTTGCCATTGTATCTGTTGCCTGGGGAGTGATGGGCTGCCCCCGGGCAGGATCTGGGGCTGCATGGTGGGCCTGAGCAGGCTGCTGGTGGCAGGGTTCTGTTCCTAGGTGATGGGCCAGTCATCCAGTCCACTCCAGACCTGTGGCTAAAAGCCTCTCCTCCCCTCGCTGTGTTCTGGGCTTAGCTGGGTGGTTCTTTGGGTTTTGCTGGCACTGTTTTCACTGAAGTCAGCTGCTAGCTTGACAGTCCAAGATGGCCTCTCCTTCAAGGTAACGTTGGCTGCTTGCTGGTCCTTCATCACTTCTCCAGACTAGCCCGGGCTTTTCTTCTAGGTGTCCCAAGAGCGCTGAGAAGGAAGGGAGCTTAGGCCCTGTGGCCTAGGTTTGGGAAGCTCCATTGTCATTTTGTCACATTGTATTGATAAAGCAAGTCACGGGGCAGGGAAGAAAACTGACTGTCTCTCCATGGAGGAAACAAAGTTTTACTTTCTGAGGACCCATGGACAGGGATGGAGAAGTTGTTGTGTGTTTTTTTTCTTTTTAAAAAATTTGTTTTATTATTTATTTGTCTATGTGTATGTATGATATGTATGTGTGCATGTGACGGGCATGTGCATGTGCACCTACAGAGGCCAGAAGAGGGCATCAGATCCCTTTGAGCTGGAGGTCCAGGCGTTTCCGAACTCCCTGAAGTAGGTTTAGTGATCCCAACTCAGGTCCTCTGGAAGGAAGAGCAGCCGTGCTCTTAACTGATGAGCCATCTTGCCAGCCCCATATAGACTTCCTTAATTTTGTTTCCTGTTGAGTCCATCCTGGCAGGGTGGAGGCCCTGGATCGAGGAAGGAAGGGGAAGGCCACATTTTCCTTATCTTGCCTAGTGCTCCTATGCCAAAGGTTGGGAGCCTGGCAGAGCAGGGAGGCCTCAGGGTCCGAAGAGCGTTTGTAGGCCTGGCATCTCGCTGCCAAGTCAAGCGCTGCCCACACTGTTGGCCTGTGGGGCTGAGAGCGTGGCTGGGATGGATGACTTCAGCCACCCACACAATGATCCCGCTTTCTTTGATTCACCAGGGTTCGTGGATGACATCATTCAGCCGTCCACTACTCGAGCTCGGATATGCTATGACCTGGAAGTCTTGGCCAGCAAGAAGGTCCATCGTCCTTGGAGGAAACATGCAAATATCCCATTGTGAACTGCTCAGAGGAAATAGACCAACAGTTAAACAACCGGCCTTTTGTAGCCCAACCCTGCCTTTTATAATCATGAAAAGTGGGATCTACTGGCCTTGGAAATTGATTAAATTTTAGAAAGAGTTATTGTGCCTAGTGTAAAATTATTTGCTGTATTAAAATCTTAGTTGGTATTTTTTGAGTAAATACTCCATTTTTATGGTAAAAATCTCAAGCAATACAAGAAAACCAGAAGGGAAAAAAAAAAGAATTATAGTATTGGAGCTGGCCCTGTTGACACTAAATGTGGTTCACGTGGCCCTCAGGCGGTCGTCATGTTGGAGCTTGATCTCCCATGTGGTGATGGTGAGAGGTGAGACACAGTGGGGGTGTTGAGGTCAGCTTGGCCATGCTTTGTGCTCTGGAAGGTTCTGAGTTCTCAGTCTTTCCCTAGCTGCTTGTTGGCTGTGTGACCTCTACACGCACATAGGCACGCACTCACATATGTACGCCACATCCTGTGATGCAGCCAGGATGGTACTCACCAGAACTTCACCAACAGTTCACCACTTGCCATTGGATCTCCGAACTGTGAGCTAACTAAACCACTTGATAAAGTTAGCCTGCCTTCAGTATTTCGTTATAGTAATGAAAACACACTAATACAACATACCTTTGTATCCCCCCTCAAGGAATTAATTTTTATCCCTAGGTAAGATAATATGGCTTTAGGGCAGTTTATTTAATATGCCTCAGTTTCTTTACTGTTGAGTAGGAATGTTAGAGTAAGCCCTGATCCTCTATGACTTGTTGATGGTTACATGAGGTGTCTGCCATTCCAGTCTGTCTAGCAGAAGAGATTCTCAGTAAGATGTAGTATCCAATATTGCCTTGTGTGATTTCCCGATCATGAAGGTATTCCTATGTTACGAAAATGGTTGAGCCTATAAAGTGTTACTAGGACTATATGATGTGCTTGGCACCAGTCTCCAGTTGTTAATATTGTGCACGCGCACGAGTGTGTGGTGTGTGGGTGTCTTAAGTGACTGTCCTGGCTCTTGTGTGGTCAGAGGACAGACTTGGCAGGAATTGGTTCTCTCCTCCACGAAGCAGTCTGAGGACAAACTCAGATCATATGCTTAGTGGCAGGTCCCTTTACCCAAGATGTCCCTCGATTTGGATTTGTCTGGTCGTCTCCTTATGTTTAGTTTGAGGGAAGAGTCATAACTGTCCCTTTGTTGTTACATAAGAACATGACGTAGGCTTCCCATTGTGATTGTTACTGGCGTGTGGGGCGTTCAGCCCTGCCTGTCTGCAAGCTTTCTGTTCGTTGCTGGAGCGTGCTCAGTCACTGAGCTGCTTGTCGGATGTGGAGACTCCAGTGCTATCTTCATTCTGTGGTGTTAGTTGGAGGCAGCGCTTTGCCTGCTCTTCTGGTGTCAGTTTAGACCTGTCTTCGCTGTGATTTCACTGGTACCATTTTGAAGCTCACAGGGGAAGCGCCTTCAAGCTAGCCTCTTGGGCTTTGATCTTTTGGTAATTAGTGGAGAACTTCCTTATGGTCTGACAGGGAATAGGCTAGGTTCTTCCTGCATCTCACTGTCCGGCCCCAGAGCCTGTGTTTTCTCTAAGGAGCAAAAGTTAGGCTGTTCCAGTGTGAACATCCAGCAAAAAATGGGGTTGGATGTTCACATCGCTACTAGGATGTCAGAGCCAGCACCAGAAAGTATCCACACAAATAAACGTGTGTCGGAGGCCTCTCCATTGCTTGTGGTGACAATACCTAAGCCAAACAATTTAAAAGGAAATCCTGACTTTAGCTCATGGCTTTGGAGGTGTCAGTTGCTTGTTCTGAGGTAAAGCAGAACTTCGTGATAACAGGATCGTGTTGTAGAGCTCACTGCCAGCTATCAGCCCCCACTTCCTCCTTCTCTCCCTTCTCTGTGGCAGTGTACTGTGAATCCACAAAGGGATTAGCCCACTGATGAGGACAGAACTCTTGGGATTAATCTCCACTGCCCATCAACTGGTAACCACACCCCCAGTAATGTGCAAGTGGGATACCATTTCAATGTTATATGTAGGGGTGGGTACATGGAAATAACTATGTTTTAAAATGATAAATTATAAACCGGGCAGTGGTGGCACACACCTTTAATCCCAGCACTCAGGAGGCAGAGGCAGGCGGATCTCTGTGAGTTCGAGGCCAGCCTGGTCTCCAAAGTGAGTTCCAGGAAAGGCGCAAAGCTACACAGAGAAACCCTGTCTCGAAAAACCAAAAAAAAAAAAAAAAGATAAATTATAGAATTTCTAATTCCTAATCCTACTTTGTGTCTTGGCACAAGAGATGATAAACCTGGTTCCCGTTATCTTAAGCATGGCCCACTCACTTGCTCAATGTGTAAGTGTACACTGTCTTGTGACTTCCCAACAGTAAGTCTGAAGTGAAGTGTCCAACTTTTGTCTTGTTCTATGTCTTTTACTGAAGATGTGGTCCAGTCACCTGGGTCTGTAGTGGGATGGGCAGGGTCTCAGTGTTTCAGACACCTTCGTTTGTTATGTGTTCTTTAAGGCTTTCTCCCATTCCTGGTGACCTTAATCTGCTGATTGTGCAGTGTACCTGTGGTTGCCCTGGCTACCCCTGAGCTGGAGACTTTAGCTGTGGGCTGCCACTCCAGGCTAAGCCATGATCTAGTGTTCTTCACAGTGGAGGACTTGCGTGTGTTACAGGCCCAAGGCTCCTGTGTGTGAGCATCTTTTAGCTGATGCATCATTATTTCAATGTCACCTTAACATATGATTGTGTGTTCCCCACTTCCCTCATATCTACTAGCAGTGTGACCTAGATGACTATCCTCTAAAGGCCTGTGTGTTAGAGACTTGGTGCTGTTGGAGGTGGTGGTGCCTCACAGGTGAAGTGACGTCATAATGATGTGGGGGTCCCAGGCCTTTCCACTCCCTTTGTGGACAGGTCTCCACTTCTGCCATGTTGTACTGTGCCACAGGACCACGGGCTGAAACCAGAAGCTCAGATAATTTCTTAAAATCATTTTAGCCTATTTCTTTGTGTTTGTGTGTGTTTGGGAACTCTGGCACATGTGTGTCGGTCAGAGGGCAACTGGTGGAATCCTGGGGATTGAATTTGGGTCCTCAGGTTTGGAAGCAAGCGCCTTTCCCTGCAGAGACACCTTACCACCCCCAGGATAAACTTTGAAAAAGTTGACTATTGGGAGGCTGGGGAAGTGACTCAGTGGTTAAGAGCAAGTACCACTCTTGTGTAGGACCCACGCCTGGCAGCCCACAGTCAGATAAGACGACATTGTGTATGGCAGGGTTGAAATCCTGTCAGAAATGCCTAAGAGTGAGGTGGGAAGCCAGAGCAGCAGTGGAGACCCAGCACGTCAGATGCCTGGGACACGGACTGCCGACTGTAACAAGGGCTGTGCCAGGCAGAAAGCACAGACGGCCCCAAGAGTGGCTGTGTGGCTGGACTGCAACCAGGAGGCTTCTGGGTGAGGGATACACATGCAGCGTACATCACCGTGTGCCTTGGCTGTTAGACACGGACTTGCAGGGTCTACTTTGTCAGGTGGTTGGTGGTTGTTTTGGGGTTCTTTGCTTGTTTTGGTTTGGTGTGGTAGTGTTGGATTTTTCGAGACAGGGTTTCTCTGTGTAGCTCTGGCTGTCCTGGAACTTGCTTGGAGACCAGGCTGGCCTTGAACTCACAGAGATCCACCTGCCTCTGCCTCCCGAGTGCTGGGATTAAAGGTGTGTGCCACCACCTCCTGGTACCACTGTAGCTTTAAAATGTGTAATTTGCTTTTGATTTGAACCAGAGCTCACAAATGAATTTGCCTTGTGTCAGAGAAAATGTTGCATTTTTGAGCTACATTGGACCAATTAAAACTTTGGATGAACTAAAAATGCATTTTGCATTATGAAAAGAACATGAACCTTTGGGGGCCAGAGTGGAATGTTATGGTTTGGATATGTGACCGCCAAAGCTTTGCAGACCTGGTCCCCAGTCTGAGGTGCTATTGGTTAGAACTTATGAGAGATGGAACCTAGCAGGAAGAACTTAGGCCATGAGGAGTGTGCCCTTCAAGGACTATTGGGATCCAGCACCTCACTATGCTGCCTACACTGAGTCATCTGCCTCCTCCATCACACACTTCCGCCATGCTGCCACAGGCTCAGAGCAGGAAGGCTGTGTTCTCATGGAACAGAGCCTCTGAAACTATGAGCCCTTCTTCCTCCCAAATTGTCCTTTGAAGTTGGTTTTCTGAGGTATTTTATCACAGTAATGGAAAGCTAGCACAGTGGTTCTGTCCCCAACATGAACCACATAGCTTTGGGACCTAGAATCCTGGCTGGCTGGGGCAATGAAGGAAGGAATAAAGGACAGACAACACAGACTCATGTCCAGTGAAGCTTGGATCAAGTGGGGTTCTCCCACACTGCCAGTGCGACCTGAGCTCTCAGTGTGCTTGCTAGATCCAGCTCAGGGGAGGAGCTAGCTGCTCTCTGTAATCTTTGTAAGTGAGCAGCCTCAGGTTTAAACAGCTGGGAGAAGGAAACCACAGTTGCTAGTCTTTGCACACTGATCAAGCATTCACAAACACATACTTGGAACTTTTTTTTTTTTTTTTTTAAAAAAAAAAAAAAAAAAAAAAAAAAGCTTCACTGTTTCTCTGAAGCCCTGCCTATTTCCTATGGGCCAGTTAGAACTGGAGTCCTGGACAGACCATGCCTGTGTCAAAATGGACATTCACTCAGGACGTTATTTACTCAGAGCTTCCTCTACTATTTACAAGGATTTGTTTTCTTTTGATGTAAGATTATTTGCAGGAGGCCATGAGAGTATACAGCAAGTGACAACTAGTATTTAACAGGTCAACCTGCCAGATGAATAACTCTAGTTTGGGGGCCCCACTAGGCAAAGTCCATGGGGTCACTGGCTGTGGAAACTGGTTGGTTTCGTCTGTAGCCTTCTCATGTGCCACCACAATACCTTCCTAAAAAGAACAGCCATGGGGTTCCTTCCACAGCCCATTGGTAGTGTGTTTTACATCTTTGGGCACACTTACAGCTGTGGGTGATCAGGAAGATGATTTCTGTTTAATCTGTATAATTCTGATTAATAGAAAATATACTAGAAAATTTTTCTTAATTGACACAAGAAAGTAACAGTATTCTCAGTCTCAATGACAGCTAATTTTAGACTTCAGAACTAATTCAAAATAGACTAAGCTGCCCCTGCAGAAAATACACTAAGACAACATCCCAGGTGTTTATTGCTAAATCAAGGTCAGGCTGTTTACATTGAGACATAACCCCCTACAGTAATTGATTGTATGTACTTCTAGGCTCAAGGTTCAGCCACTGTTTACTTTCTGTCTGGGGACCCTCACCAACATAGAGCTATGTGCACGGCCAAGCATTTCTAACTGGCTGGTCAGTGTAACCTTCCTAGCCTGAGAAAAACTGTGTGACTTATCATGTGTTATGAGAGTGGGTTGGACCCTGAAATGTATAATTGTCCAGAGTTTGACTGTGAGATAGTAGTGAGTGAGTGTGTGAGTGTGTGTAAGTGTGCGTGCTGAGTGAAGGATGTAGCTGAATGGACAAAAAGAAAATGTAATACATAATTGCCTAAAGTTGGGTGGAGAAGTATTAGAGTAAGGTGAGAGAGTGAATGTTTAAAGAGTGAATGAATGATGCACTATTGTGTGAAGGAATGCAACAGAGTAGAAAAATATAGCACTAGGTAAAGAGATGTGAGGGGGTGTAGTTAGAGTTTTCCTACCTTGCCCACAGTCAGGACATATCTTTGTCACCCGCCAGTCCCACAGCCGCTCAGACCCAACCAAGTAAACACAGAGACTTACAGTGCTTACAAACTGTATGGCCATGGCAGGCTTCTTGCTAACTGTTCTTATAGCTTAAATGAATCCAATTCCATAAATCTATACCTTGCCACGTGGCTCGTGGCTTACCGGCATCTTCACATGCGGCTTGTCATGGTGGCGGCTGGCAGTGTCTTCTGCCTTCCTGTTCTCTCTTTTCTCCTCTCTGTTAGTCCCACCTATACTTCCTGCCTAGCCACTGGCCAATCAGTATTTTATTTATTGACCAATCAGAGCAACACATTTGCCATACAGAACATCCCCCAGCAAGGGGGGCTGTGTAGAGCTATGTAGAAGAGCTGTGAAAAGGAGCTGCTGCTCTGTAGAACTGTGTAAAGAGCTAGCTGTCAGTGAGAGTTTCAGTGTGGGTGTGCAGAGGGAACTAAGGAAAGAACGTGAGTAGCTAGGCAGGAGAGAGAGCAAGAGAGATTTTCAGAGAGGAGTTTTTCAAGATGAAGTAAAAGAGAAAGTTACCATAAGAAAGCATGAATGTTTATTTACCTGTCAGATAGATAGAAACATTTCTAAATACCCTCAGATAAACAAGTTCCCTAAGCCCTCACTGCTCCGAGGTCTTCTATTCACAACCTTGGAGCAGTTTTGTGGAGTGGCCTCTCCTGGACTTCGATAATTATTTTTTATACTCTTTAGGTCATTTTTCTCTTTGGTTATCATCCTAGTTGGTCTGTTCTTCTGTAACAGCTTATTGGTATTCATGACATTAAAAACATACTTTTGTGTATATGTATATATATGTATATGTATGTATGTGTGTTCATGTGAACACAGATGTACATGTGTGACAGTTTGCATATTGTGTTCAGAAGACAATCTTGGGTGTCAGTCCTCATCTTCTTCACATCTATTTATGTGGTACATATGCCTGTGTATATATATATATATATATATATATATATATATATATATATATATGCATATATATATATGGAGATCAGAGGATGCCCTGAAGGAGTTTTTTCTCTTCTACTATGTGGTCCTAGGGATTGCACTCGGATTTGCACCAAGTACTTTTATCCACTGGGCTATCTTTCCAATCCCAATATCATTATTTTTTATAGAGGAATGCAGAAATGTATTTTTGTTTCTCTATTTGTGTGGATGATGGGTGTCTAGCCTTTTATCCCTTAGCTATTGTGGATAGTGTAGTAGTGAGTATGCAGATTGTCTCTCTGGTGTGTGGAGAGTCTGCCATGCATAAAACCAGGAGTGATATGGCTGGCTTATTCTGTAGTTGTGTGTTTAGTTTTGTGAGGAGCCTCCATACTGTAAGAAGCAATCAAATGTGAATCTTTTCTAGCAAATACTATGAATCTTGTGTTTAGGAATTCAAATCATTTTATTTCTCCCACCTGGTAAGACTTCTATGCAAATGTTTTAACCTTCCCCACCCAGTAAAACCTTTGTTTACACAAAGGTCCACTACTGTATTCTAGGAATTTGATGGCTGGAACAGTGACCTCTTCCTCCTTTATTTCCTGTGTTCGAATTCTTTCCAGACTAGCCAGTTGAATTAAGACTATGAATTTGGACTCCAGCCAATGGGGAAAAGACAGTCACTATCTGAGTTAGAATAGAAATCAAATGCACTTCCTATCTCAGAGCGTCTGCTCTTCTAAGCACACCCTCTTGGTCAAGAGTAAAATTTGCCTTGCCCAGATACTTTAGTCGGAATGGTGTTATCTTCCCTTGTAACCTGAACTTATTCTGACAATTTGGGGGCTTGTTTGGGATCCTAGCTCATCAGAGGGAAGGCTTCAGATTCCCACCCTGGGGAGACATACCTCATTAGCTCTTATTTTGGTTGTTCTTGAGTTCTGGGCCTCTGTCACTTACCAGGTCAGCAAAAGAACCCAGGGATTAGAAGTCTCTGGACAAAGCAGGAAGAACTGGCCCAAGGAAATTACCATGGCAATAGGATTTCTCTGTGTGTAGACTAAAGGTAAGAAATGCTATGGGCAACAGCAAAGTATTTCTTTGGTGGTCAGGTCATCGTGGGTATGAAGACTTGTCTTTGACATGAAATTCAGTGCAAGAAATTTCCATAAAGGGGCATTGAGCACAAAATAAACCAAGATGGGAAAATAATGTGGGTACAAAGAACTCTAAAGAAAAAAGGGGGGAAAATGGAAAGAAACCAAAAAAAGGAAGCATTTCCCTCATACAGAGGAAAACCAATTCCCCTGGCTGGCTCACAGGTCCCTTACTCTGTTCAATCTAACTATCCTTGCTGTACCAAAGGAGACATTGAACAAAGAAAGGCCCACAAGCTTAGGTTAAGCCTCTATCTTCTCCGTGTGGTCACAAGATTCTCTCTTCTTTCCCTATCCACCCAGGCCCCTCAGATCCTAGAAAACATTGGATCAGTTCTTGTAGAAGAGATGAAGACAGTCTCTTGGTGTGGTTAAGTATGACTGGCTTAGAATCTGCCATTTGGCAGTTGCTTTTCTATCTGGGTAGTAGTGCCACACAGGCCTGGTGGTCGTGGCATGCACCTTTAATTCCAGCACTCGAGATACAGAGGCAAGGCAGATCTCTGAATTTGAGACTAGCCTGGTCTAAAGAGCAAGTTCTAGGACAGCTAGAGCTACACAGAGAAACCCTGCCTGAAACCCTCTGCCCCAATTGCCACACAGGGCTACTAAGGTTGTAGGTTAGGATTAACTATTTTAACAAATAGGTTTCCAAAGGTCTTACGTCCCAGCCAATAATGAAAGTCACACATTGTCTGATCTTGGTCCATACAATGGTCAAGATAAAAGGGCGCCAAGCAATATTTTGTTCCTGGGGGTTAATGGTGTTAGTAAATTGCACGTTTTGCAACTCTGTGGGTTTGGTGTCCTGGGTTTTGGCACCAAAATGTTAGTAAATTGATGGCTGAACTGTAAGGAGACAGTTCAACCCTGGAGGGCAAGGTATCCTGGACACCTTGAGCTACTCAGAACAACAGCTCTACCCTGAAGGTGTCCCGGACACCTGGAGCTGTTTAGTACAGCTCTGACAGCTGGAACTGCAAAGAAGCAGCCCAACCCTGGAAGGGAAATTTTTCTGACTTCTCAGGAGAGTCAGGTCTGGAACTGCTTCAGCAGGGAAGGGTATCCTGACTCTTCAGGAAAATTAGGATATACTTGGTATGATGGGGGATGGTCTCCCCACAGGACACAGCAATCCTACTCCTCTCCTGGAGAGCTGCAGTCTCTGGCTCAGTGTTACCAGCTCTCTCTTGCTCCATCTACCAAGGTTCTTCTGTTCAGCTTCTCCCTTGCTCAATCCACTATGGGATGTCCCAGCAAGGTTCTTCTGTGCACCAGTGAATGAAGGTCTTCACCCAAAACTCTTTTGAGAAAGAGATTTATTTGGGAAGGAGTAGTCCAGGAGAGTGGCTGCCTTTACCAGGGTGGAGAGAACAACCCACAACTGACGGGGCAGGACGGTTTATATAGGATGTCTGGGGGCAGAGTCAACTGTGATTGGTTAGTTTTTTCTGCCCAGAGATTGACCAGTTTTGTGGGCAAGGGGCAGAGATGGCCCTGATTTCAGGGCCAAACTCTGTTTCTTTCACTGGCCTTTCTTGGCTTTTTGACACTACCTCTAAGGCCAGGGCACATTTCTTTCACTGACTCTGATTCTAGGGGCCAACAGTATTTCTTTGGTACTGGTTTCAGAGTCAGGGAATATTTCTTGGGTTCTGGGTTTGGGAATAAAGTGTTCATTTTTCTGGCTCAGGTCCCAAATACAGGCTGTGTTTCTTTCCCTGGTCCTGGGCCCTAGGACCAGGATTCTGCTGTCCTACTCTGTCATTAGTTGGTTTCACAAGTCAGTTGGACAGGGGCAGAGATGGCTCTGATCTGAGCTAAACTGTGTTCTTTCACTGGCCTTATCTGAGCCATCCTTTCCCAATTCTGGGCTCCAGGGTCAGGGTGGGTTTCTTTAGCCATCCCCTTTTCTCTACAAATGGGAGGTTAAAACAAGATCCAGATGATAGCATTTGGCATTTAAATTTACAGTTTGTGTGGTAAGATATGTGGACTCAGTTCTCTTGTGATGAGACCATGCATCTTTCCTGTTCCTTTGCTAATTTGGGCTAAATTATAGGTACCATTTCTTCCTTTATCCATGCTAACCTAACTTTGGTTATATATGTCCACATTTAGCCTGTTGTATGTGGATCTCTCAGGGACTTGTGCCCTGATGGAGAATTACCATGGAAGCTGAGCAAATTAGTAACCACATGGTCTGTTCCCATCTTAGCTAGTGACATCGTAGTGACAGTGAATGTTCTATGACTTTGCTGCCATCCTAGTTTTATTCCACATGAGATAAAACAAAGTGGTGGGACTCATGAACTTCTGGTGCCACTGAGCCTCCAGGGAGTTGCCCATGTTATACTAAGGAGGTAACACCAGACCTCTATGGTATGGTTTTTTTTTTGTTTGTTTGTTTGTTTGCTTGTTTTGTTAGGGTTTGTTTTGCTTTGCTTTAGTTTTAGCACATTGTTTTACATGACGTATTTATTGGCTTCTAGAAGTAACTTAAAGAGATTTCTTAGCAGTGTGCCTCCAACACTAGCCAGTTATCAAAGGCAGCTGACACTTTGAAATGGTTAGCCTTGGAAGGCTCCTGTGAATTTGTGTCAGTCCAGAGTCAAGTCTTGGGAAAGCACAGATCCCAAAGAGAGCACAGGGAGTAGATTTTTAAAGTGCTAGACATGCTGCTATCAGTGGGCAGTGTAAGCAAGAGAGGGCAGGGCACGATGAAACCACTGAACTAGACCGCTCCCTGGGTAGAAAGAAAGGCTTACTGGAGATCGAACTGCCAAGGCTACCTGTTGGGGGGCAGAGAGAAGTGCAACATGGCGGGAAAGCAAGCAGCTCTTACGTGATGTCTGCAGGTTGGGAGGATTTGAGCTAGAGGCCCTGCCTGAGGTAGCTGACATTTGGTGGGGATTAAGGGAGGTTCTTGGTAAACAGAAATTTGTCTTTAGACCTCCGTTTACCTAGTAATAATCCTGTTTTCCTGGCCAATGATCTCTTGTTTAAGACAATGTCACTAGCACTGTCATTTTGGGGTGCCGCCTTGGACCTAACAGGCAGCTACAGCGGCTGGAGGCAAAGAGCAATCAGTCTGCTTAGGCGAGAGGCTAGAGATGCAGCCTATGCTGGGTCTTAATGTCTGCTTTTCATACTGTGGTTTTTCTAACCCAGGCAGACCGACTGAGAGTTTAACCCCCCCCCCCATATACATACAGTAAAAACCTTTGTTCATACAAAGGTCCACTGCTGTATTATTGGAATTTGATAACCCTTCTCTGAGGAGCAGTGACCCCTTTCCCCTCTTTCCTCCCTCCTTCCCTTCCTGTGTGCCGGTTCCTTTCAGACTGTGAGGCTGGACCTCAGCCAATGGAGAAAACACACAGTCACCACCTGAGATAGAATAAAGAGCAATGGACTTCTTACCTCAGTGTGTTCGTGCCTCCGCTCCCTCGAGCACGCCCTCGTTATCCAAGAATCAAGTTTGCTTTGTCTAGACACTTTGTTGGAGTAGTCGTCGTCTCTTTCTCTGTGACCCTGAAATTATTTCTAACAGTACTGACCACTCATTTTGGCTGCACTGGTTTACATTGTTATTTTGTAAGGTTCACAATCTTTCTTTTTCTTTTCTTTTATTTTTTCTCTTCTCTCCCCCCCCCCCTTTATTTTTATTTTTTGAGACAGGCTTTCTCTGCATAGCCCTGGCTATACTGGAACTTGCTCTATAGTCCAGGCTGGTCTTGAACTCACAGAGATCTGCCTGCCTCTGCCTCCCGAGTGCTGGGATTAAAGGTGTGGGCCGCCGCCTGCCGCCGCCGCCGCCACCCGCCTAAACTTCACAATCTTGATGAAGAATTTTCAGTTTTTTATGAATTTTTAAAACAAAGGTAATTAAGACAAGTTAATAAATGTGTTTAATATACTTAGAACTATGTTTGTAATTATACCAAATATATATGCTAATTTATCTGTAGAGACAAGATTTCTCTCTCTTTAAATTTTTTTTTATTTTTTTTATTTATTATTTATTATTTATTTATTTATTTATTTTTGGTTTTTCGAGACAGGGTTTCTCTGCGTAGTTTTGTGCCTTTCCTGGAGCTCACTTGGTAGCCCAGGCTGGCCTCGAACTCACAGCGATCTGCCTGGCTCTGCCTCCCGAGTGCTGGGATTAAAGGCGTGCGCCACCACCGCCCGGCCAGGGTTTCTCTGTGTAGCTTTGGATGTCCTGGAACTCGCTCTATAGACCAGAATGTGCCACCACTGCCTGGTATTAATGTATGTTTCCAAAAACTTTCTTAATGATCATCTGGATTTCATTAGTATTTGTTGTAATGTTTTCTTTTTCATCTAGTTTTGTTAATTTGTGTCTTCTTTATTTTGATTAGTATGCCCAAGGGCTAGTGAATTTGATATCTATAAAACAAACTCATTTGAAAACCTTGCACCACTTCAGTCTCCACTGCTAAATTCTGCCACAATCTTTAATCCTCACTCACTTGGATTTTACGCCCTCCCCTGAGACCATGAGGTACATCATTAGGTTATTTGGGATCTTCAAAATTTTTTTATTTTGTAGTACTGAGAAATGTTTCATGCATACTAGGCAAATGCTCTGTCCTGGTGTTGACATTCAGATTGGCTCCTTGGGGACCTACCCAGCATCCTGACATCATCTTAAGTAAAGTTCCTTTAAGAAAAAAATCCCTCCCTCTTCTTCCTCTCTTTTTCCTTCCTCTCTCTCTTGCTATGAGGTAGTGCTCACTTCCTCTCTTCCTTTCTTCCCTTTTCTCTTCCCCTTCTTTCCTATCCTTCCTTCCTCCTTCCCCCCAGTAAAACTTTCCACATGGATGCCATGTCTGTATGGTGTGAATAACTTTCCATCACACCACACTGCCTCCTGCCTGCCACATCTGCATGACATGTCTCCCTCACCTGCCATGCCCCCCCCCCCCCGTTTGATGAATCATTGAGCAGTTTGTGTGCCATTTAAATGGATCCTCACTTAATCTCTGGGACGCCAGAGATCAAAAGCAATTGGATCTCACATTTCTTCTCTACCTCACTCATGGAAAATGCACCTACCATCACATTCAGACTTGGTTCCACAATTGGTCTTCTGCTTCTTAGAAATGCTTACCCCCACCTCATTCTTCTGAATGAATCCCAGATATTAACTTTAGATTGTTTGTACTATTGTAGCTAAATTGTGGTGATGCGATGTTTTCTCCCTCTTAAAATAAAAGAAGGTACTTTATTTTGGATATTACAGGAAGACATTTGAGAGATTTTAAACATTTCCTTAGGAACAGTTTTCAAAATATTTAAATTTAGAAGGCTATGGCCAACTTGTCAGCTCATTTTATAGAAAAAAATCAAGCCTTACTTTTTCTAAAGCTACTAGGTCTCTTGATTTAAAAAAAAGTGTTCTAAGATATAAAAGTCTATACAAATTTTGAGGGTCTAAAAATGTTTTAAGATATATAAAGGTTTGCGGACATAAAAATATATGCAAGTGAGCCAGGCAGTGGTAGCGTATGCCTTTAATCTTAGCACTGGGGAGGCAAAGCCAGGTGGATCTCTGTGAATTTGAGGCCAGCCTGGGCTACAGAATGAGTTCCAAGAAAGGCGCAAAGCTACACAGAGAAACCCTATTTTGAAAAAACGTGTGTGTGTGTGTTTGTGTGTGTGTGTGTGTGTGTGTGTGTACAAGCTTTGAGGGTCTCATAAAATAATTCAAGGTATAAATATCAGCTACAAAGATATAAATAGATGATTTAAATGCTTCAGATTAATATTATATTAAGATTTCAAAAATTCAATTTTTAACATTAATTCTGGTGCTGTTTGGGTCACAAGCTCAGGATTTTAGATTTTCTTTGGTTGTCTTTTAAATATAAACTTAAACTTCTCATCAGGCCAAAGACATTTCTGTCAGATATGTACCTGGCTTTCTAAACAAAAAAATGTACATACTTTTAACCCAAATTTGTAACTTTGCTAGGACTCAAAAGTATGAGTCTAGATACCCATTACCTGCTTTTCTACAATTTTAATTTCAATACTGATGGGTACTACTAATATATCTAAAACTTTTTTGTCCTTTTATAAAATAAGAATTTATATAAGCTTCAGAGGATCAAAAGAAGTCATGAAAACTTGGATCCACTTCATAGATGTCAAAAGAACTCTAGATAAGTACAGCAATACAGCTTGAGTTCCCACCTGTCTATTCCCAAGGATGGTATTTTTCTCTCTGGAACTCCTCCCCTTCCCAATTATTAAATCTATGGGTTTAAAAGTTCCAAATAAGTTCATAAATTTTAACTTCTATTCCTAGTTTGAACTTGTCTGAACAGGTTTCCACTTGGCTGGCAGACAGATCCAGGCAACCTGCTCCAAATGACCATGAGCTCTGGACTCGCTAAAGGTTGATGTGGATCAGCCCAGTTAACGTAATTATTCCCTGTCTCTACAACTGGGTCGGATAACCACATACTTCTAATAAATGCCCCATTGCCTAAATTCCCTCCTAACCTTTGATTAACCTTTCAGCCTTTTGGGCACTGACCATCTACACCTCATTTCAGCTTGAAGCAGCTATAGAAGAGAGTACATCATCCCTGCCCCTGAAACAGGCTAAAAAGGCTAAGTCAAAGAGAAACTCCCTGACCTAGGGGACAAAATGTCTACCTATAATACCCATTGAAATACTCTGAAACTGGGCCCAGAGCTGTCAATTGATAGATTTAATAACTGAAATGGTTCTGCAATAAGATAAGACACTTGTCCTTCTTTATGCAGAACCAAAGAGATAGTATATGACCTTAAAATTTCTAGATAAATCATTCAGGATTATAATCTGTTTATACTCAAAGGTCAGAACTACAGGACCTTAAAAATGACAGTAGATGCAGATGTCACTACCCTAGAAAAATCTGTTACACATTTAGAGAAATCACTCTCCTCTCTAGCTAAAATAGTTCTCCAGGATAGAAGGGGCCTTGACATAAAATTTGTTCAATTGGTTCCCCTGGTTATCATTCCTTCAACAAGGGTGCCTATGCAAGGCCTTAGAGGAGAGCAATGTTGTTTTTGTGTTAACCACTCAGGGATCATTAGAAACTCCATGTCCCTGCTAAAAAAGCAGATCCATGACAAAGAAAGGCAGTGGCAACAAGGAAACCACCCTGGTATCTGCCTTAGCCAGCCCCTTAATGATTTTGCTTCTTTTGAACCTTTTTTTTTTTTTTTTTTTTGTTATTTCGAGACAGGGTTTCTCTTGTGTAGCTTTGCGCCTTTCCTGGAACTCACTTGGTAGCCCAGGCTGGCCTCGAACTCACAGAGATCCGCCTGCCTCTGCCTCCCGAGTGCTGGGATTAAAGGCGTGCGCCACCACCGCCCGGCTTTTGAACCTTTTTACAGGGCTAGCCTAGGGCCACCTGCCTATCAGATATTTGCACTGATATTCACAATAATGACAAAACTACAGTTATGAAATAGCAACAAGCCTCAAATATTTTGGATTGGTATGGACTTTTTATATGATGGTATAGAAATGTAAAGCTATATTTGATTCAACTCTGGTTTATCATATATTCTATATGATAATAGGAATTAAAAGTAATAAAGATCTATTCAGATTAACAGAAGCTAATTTAGAGATTTACACCTATGTCTTTGCCAAATGTTCAACACCAAGCTTCTAGAGAATTTAAATGAATGATGGCATAGGGTTGATATATAAGATATTTGATAAATAAGATATATATTCCATAATGGAGTTTCTAGTCCCCCGAGAGGGTCATTTTCACAGAGTTGGGCCACACCCCAACTCACAAGCCTTTTTTTTTTTTCTCGTTCACACTTGGCCCTAGGATCTTTCTCCCGTTACTCTTCTTCGCCTTCTCAGGAGACAGTAAGTCCTAGTCTAATGAAAGCTGCTAGCATATTGGAGAATGCTAGGGAACATAAGCTGATAGTCAGCCATTCATACCTAAAGGGCAGACAGTCCTCAAATGCTCAGAGATCTGCAGAATATGGCATTTAAAATGTTTAATTAAAAAGCTTTTTGTGATAGACATGCTGACTCCTGGCAGCACTTTTATTTCCTCCAAAGAAGATGGATGTGCACAGAAGAACTTGCACCAAAGTGGCAGCACCAGGCACTGAGCATAAACTGCCTTTCACCTCAACTACTGCCTTTTGCCTCAACTGCTGCCATGGCTGTCTTCAGACCATGGATATCAGGACTCTGGGAATCCATTGCCTCACTTTTGCCTAGACAAGGTAGACTGGTCCTTCCCACAAGTCCCTACCCCATAACTGTCAGATCTTCTGAGGCCTGGTAGCCAAAGAGTGATGTTGCTCTGAGACTTTGGCCTTCAATGACCCTGGAGGACCCTGGGGTGGCTGTTTTAATAGCCAGCAAATAATTCTCTGTCCCTTTCAATTGCTAACTCAGGCAAAATTTATCCTTCTCAGATCTCTGATGTTGTTTGACAACCAGGCTCTGATAGTTCAACAGCAGCAACTAAGGCTTCAGCTGCCTTCTCAGTTCTCTTTATGTGTAAAATCCTAGAGCTACAACTAGGTCTAGACACAATTTACCTTGTTACCAGATCAGATAAATTCACAGAACAGATTTCAATGTAACCAATTTCAGATATAACTTTGGAGGTTCAAAGTTTTAACACTGATAAATGTAGCTTTGATAAACTGATAGAGCATTGGTTACAGTTTTTAGAAGTCCTTAAATTTCTGTGGATTTTTACCAGGCCCAGCTTTTAGAGAAAGGTTAGCATTGGAGGGGGTAGTGAAGCCTCCCTCCTCCTTCACTCATTCAACCACTTCCATTCAGTAAATTTCCTCTGGTTATAGATTTAAAGATATGCTTCATTGTGCTGAAACCAGACCCTAGAAAATGTTCATGCCTTTAACCCAAAGCCATAGCTTTTGCTATGACACCAAAATTAAATCTGTCCCAGTTGTTTTACAAACACTTGCAGGTTCCTGCACAGATCCACCCCTCCTGCCAGACTTGTGCCAAGGCCAGACCCTCAAAGACCCTCGAGATACACCACCAGCCACTGCACCAACCGAGGACACCAACTAGACGAATACTGGCACATTAACTTCACCTACATGCCCACTCATAAAAACTCTGTTATCTCCCAATTTGTTGACACTTTTATAGATTGGATAGAGGCATTTCCCATCTCCAGAGAATAACAGATGTGATGGCTCTAGTACTCCTGATTTGGCATGCCATTCCTCCAGGTTCCTGGAAAATCACTTCATTACAGAACATTACTTTATTACCACCATTCCATACTCAATGGCATACCTGCTCTTTTGTCTGGCTCATCCACCCTTGCCTCTTCTGTACAACCAGGGCACTTCTCTGTCCCATTCTTTCTGGCAGTTATCACTCTTTCCATGGCTAGACCTGTTCATGGTAACAATCCATTTCCCCCCCAACCACCTGCCTTCTTGGCTCCCTCAAGGGGTCTCCAGGATAACAGCTAACTGAATGCTTCTTCACTCATACCTCCCATTGTGTGTGTGTTTCCCAACTTCCCCATCACCACTTTGCCCCCAAATCAGCAGGAAGCAGTCTCGAGAACTCAGTGCACTCTTCCCCTCTCCACTTGCTATTCAAAACTTACCGTTTTATAATAATAAAAAATGGAGGAATGTTGGCATTCAGACCTGCCCCTTGGGGACCTGCCCAGTGTCCTGACATCATCTTATGTAAAGTCCCCTTTAAGAAAAAAACCCTCTCTCTTCTTCCTTCCTCTCTCTTGCTATGAGGTAGTGTGCACTTCCTCTCTTCCTTTCTTTCTTGTTCTCATTCTCTTCTTCCCTATCCTCCCTTCTCCCTTTGCCCCAATAAAACTTTCCATGTGGATGCTGTGTCTGTATGGTGTAACTTTCCACCATGCCTGCTACATCTGTATAGCATGTCTCCCCAACCTGCAGTGCCCCTTGGCTCCACCTGCCAAGGCCTCTCACATGCCATTTTACAACACCTGGGCTAGCCTCAGTTCTGAAGTTTTATTTTCAGGCAGCCTCATTAAGTTGGCCAGGATTACCTTGCATTTATGATCCTCCTACAACCAGGGTCCTAACTTGCTGGAATGAATTACCAGGCCTGGTTTGAATTCTCATTTTTTTAAAAAATGTAAATAGTCATAGCTCTAAACTTTCTTCTTAGAAATGCTATTGTTGGGGCTAGCAAGATGGGTTATGGGTAAGGTGCTTTATGCTAAGTCTGACAACTTGATTTAGATCACTTGGTGAAAGGAGACTCTCACATTATTACCTGGGTTCCACAGGCATGCTACATAGTACACACACCTGAAACAAAAACAATACAATGGATTTTTTTCCTCCCAAAGAAATACCTTCATCCAAATGTTTCTGTTAGACTGTATTTCCATTTTCTTATAGTTTTAAAATTCCTTCAATGATTTTTTTTCAAAGATATACTGATCATGCAAGTACACAGTTTAATCTCTATGTATTTCTATAGTCACTACTGCTGATTTCTATTTTTATTCCACCATGATCTAATAAATTATTTTACTTTTTTGTATTTGGTAATTTCTGGATGGGATATTATGTAGATGTTAAGTACATTAAGATCCAATTTAACTCTGGTTTCTTTCTTTCCTACATCTATTCATTAATCTAATATCACTCTTTTATTGCCATCTGTTTGTTCAGCAGTATCTATGAAAATGGGTGCATAAACATTCAGTGAGTGTATATTGCAATTGTTAGATCTTGATAGATATTAGAATATTTTTATTTTTAACCTTTATTTTTTTTTCTAGTTTGGCTTAAAGTCTTCTTTATCAGATAAAAGTATAACTACTCCAGCTCGTTTTCAATTTCCATTTGTTTGACATTGACTTTCATTGTTTTGATTTCAGTCTGTGTCTTTCTGTTTTTTTTTTTTTTTTTTTTTGGTAGACAACCTACTTGTACATGTTCATCTTACATTTAAATCATCTTTTTTCCCCCCAGTGTCTTAGTGGTTAAAACACCATGACCAAGAGCAGCTTGTGAAGGAAAAGGTTTATTTTACCTTATAGTTTATAAGTCTATCACTGAAGGAAGCAATGACAGGAGCTGTGCTTACTGGCTTACTCCCCATGACTTGTTCAGCCTGCATTCATTCTTATAGTACTCAGGACTGTAAGATACCAGGGATGGCACTTTTCACAATAAACTGGGTCCTCTCACATCAATCACTAATGACAAAAATACCCTACAGACTTGCCTACAGACAAATCTCATTGAGGCACTTTCTCAATTGAGTTTCTTCCCAAGTGACTTTAACCAAGACAAGGGGCTAAGAAAATTTCCATTTAAAGCTACTGAAAGAGATTTGTTGTTGTTTTCCTCAATGGTTGGAATCTTTGTTGCTTTCTCTCTTCATACTAGGGGTTTGCTGGTGTTTGAATTTGCATGAGGGTTATTTTAAGGGGTGTTTGTGTGCACACACATGAAGCCAGAAGTGTGTTAGATTTCCTAGACTTAGAGTTGTAGTTGGTAGTGGGCCACCAAACATGGGTGCTAGGAAATTATTGAGAGCTGCTGGTAACAAGAGACTGTGGGAGTATACAGCAAGTGACAACTAGTGTTCAGCAGGTCAACCCACCAGACTCCTCAATGGGGAGTCCCATCTGGAAAGACCATGGAGTTACTGTTAATGACCAACATGCTTCTGTCTGTACTTTCTCATATGCCATTTCATTTCTTCCTTAACAACAGCTATGGGTGTTTTCCCACTGCTTGTATGTTTATCTCATGTATATATTCCATCTATTGGACACACATATCTGTAGACGGTCAGAAAGATGACTTCTCTATGGTTATATATTGTGTACCTCAATAAAATTTATCTGGGATCAGAGGACAAAGCCAGCTATTAAATTAGACATAGAGGTCAGGCAGTAGTGGCACATGCCTTTAATCCTATCACTTGGAAGGCAGAGATCCATCTGGATCTCTGTGAGTTTAAGGCCACACCGGGAACAGAGTCAGACATGGTGGCACATGCCTTTAATCCCAGCACTAAAAAGTAAGTGAGATGGCAGGGCACAGGAAAGTATATAAGGTGTGAGTAAACATTAAGTCTCTCGAGGCTGAGGATTTTGTAGAGGTTAAGAACATGGCTCGTTTGTTTTGTTTCTCTGATCTTTCAGCTTTCACCCCCGTATCTGGCTCTGGGTTTTCTATTAATAAGACTGTTTAGCAATTCATGTTACACTTCTCATTTAGCTGTATAACATTGATATATAGAAAATAGCCGGGCGGTGGTGGTGCACACCTTTAATCCCAGCACTTGGGAGGCAAAGAGCCAGGTGGATCTTTGTGAGTTCGAGGCCAGCCTGGTCTACAGAGTGAGATCCAGGAAAGGCACAAAGCTACACAGAGAAATCCTGTCTTGAAAAACCAAAAAAAAAAAAAAAAAAAAAAAAAAAAAAAAAAAAAAAAAAAAAAAAAAGAGAAAGGAAAAAAAAAAACTAGGATATGCTTCTATGCTTCATAACCATGAGGACTGAAGACTCTTAAAAAAGCCTGCCTTGCTCCTTTTGCTTAGACTAACTGCACACAATTAGCTCATTTTTACTTCAGAGCAAGTTCAAACTAAAGTCTTTCATATATAGATTATAACTTTAAAACTTTACAATTATGCCCAAGGCCAGAGTTGAAGGTATCCAAACAAGGTTATCCACATAAGACACCTTAAGAAAAACATGCCAGTTCTTTGCTTGCCAAGTCTGGTAAAGAGCCACATCTAGTTTGTGGCACTGGGCACTGGGCCCCTCCCTCTGGTCCTGTGACCTGGAACCTTGTATTGCCATGGTAAATGGCTCTGTCCTTATCGATTACCCTAGGAATGTGCTTTTGACCAAAGAGGTAACTCATGTAATTTTTATTATTGCTTCAAGTCTCCTAAAAAAGTTTTAGGCTAGAGAAGCAGCAGGAGTATTAGAAAAGAGAATTGGTGTGTGAGTTGACTTGTTAGCCCTCAGATTCTTACATTTCCCTCACTTGCTGTAGCATCTTTTCTGGTCCCTGAAGGGGCCTGAGGGGCTGGAACCTGAAGGACCCTGTAAGGAAACAAAGGCTGGTCCTCTGCAAAGAACAGTAACCATTCTTAACTGCTAAAGCATGTCAACTCCCTAGACATTATTTTTCAGTTCTCCCTTTTTCATCAGTCTTATGAAATTCATTCCTTGCTGTGTTTTTTCCTTCCTGTGCAGGATTTACATATCTTCTGCATTGTTGGCTTAGTGGTCATGAATTGCTTTAGTTTGTGCTTGTCTTGAAATGTCTATTTCTTCACCAATCTTATGAGATTATGACTGGACATAGAAATCTTGATTGACAACTACTTCAAGTTTTGGAATGTATCAGTCCATGCTTTCTTCGTTTTTTAGGATTTCTGTTGAGAGCTAATGTTATTTTGATGGGGTTGCCTTTGCAAGCAAATTTACATTTTTTTCTTGCTGGTTAGATATTGTTTCTTTTGTAGACATGACATTTTAATTTTATGTTGTGGAAATATTCTTCTGCATCATGTTTACTTGGGGTTCTAAATGCTGCTTGTGCTTCAAGACACTTTAGATTCAGGAAATTTTTTTTCCTATAGTTTCATTGAATATTATTTATGCTTTTTACCTCTGTCGTGTTCCATGGATCTTCAGTTTTATACTCAGCTTCAGTGATGAGTCTGACAGTCCATACAATGATACATATACTGTTGCCTTAATGATAAACACTTACCTGGGTGCCAAAACAAAGAGTGGCAAATTACTCAGGTCACAGCTCAGATTTATAATAAGCCTGTCTGTCCCAGATGAAAATTACAGTAGGGGAAACTGTCTAAACATAGATTCCCTTCTTGCTTGTCCAGTTGATTCGTCTATGTCCCACGTCCTTACCTTTTCTACATTGTCAATTTTGGCTATTTAATGACCTCCGAACAAAGGACATGGCCAAGCCATAAATAGTGTAGGTTGTGACTTTGCTTCAGAGTGAGGTCTGGCACCAATGGTAAAAGAAACTTTCACTTCTGTGGGAATGCAGAATCTTGCAAATTGCCAAAGAGCTACTGCTAGGAGCAACCACACAGGATCTTAGGAGGAAAGAGGACTTAGCCTCATCGTTCTTTATAGGGAAATCTGAGCGATTAAAAACTTGTGTCAGTTCTTAATTTTTTTTTTTCTTAAAAACAAAACATCTTAGCCAGGCATGGTGGTAAATGTTTACTCCCAGCACTTGGGAGGCAGAGGCATGCAGATCTGTGTATTTGAGACCAGCCTGGTCTGAGGTAAGACACTGTCTCAAAACAAAACCTACCAAAAACACTGAAACACCAGTCTTGCTATCAAGTGACAAATTATCTGAAAGAACAAACTCTCAAGGGCAGCAGGCAAGGAAACAGTCTTTTTAAACCTCGCCCAGGAGCAACAACAGGAGGACTACTACAAGCCTGATTTTGAATAGTTTATTAAAGGAAAGGTGAAGCATCAGTTTCAAATTGTACAAAAGGAAAAAAAAAACTTCATATTGCAAATGTACAATTTACAGAATTACTAGCAAAATCAAGGAGACACTGAAAATACAAAAATTTGATTGACTTCAAACTGAACTTGGAAACCCATTGGAGTAGAGATTAAGCCTTCTTGGTTGTTGCATGGTAGTCTGTAACTCTAAGTCAGCATGTGTTATTCACAGGAGACGTCAAGCAAAGGATTAGTCTGTGCTTATTCCAGGGCCCCTCAAAGATAGGACCCTGGCCAGAACCATAGTCAGACAGGGCTGAGGTGGACAGTCCATTCATTCCTGCCCCTTGAGTTCCAGTGAGCCCACATTTCTAGGAGAGAGCAAGGCCCCAGATCTCTCAACTGGAGCCTAGGACTTGCTGAGTTAGTAGGGAAAACAATTTTGGTAACCAAGTTGTTTTTTTTCCCCTCCAAACTGTACAAATGTTGAGAAAAATCTTGTCTACTAAAAGGATGGATAAAATCATGTTTTGCTTTCCCCCACAAAAGATAATCATAGAGTTCACATACTTTTAAAAAATGCTCTTCATTTTTGGTAAAAAGGGAAAGCCTCTAGATTCTGTTGTAGCTATTTTAAAAACCATCCCAGAAACAGCTGTAGATGGACTGGTTTGGAAATTTGAAGGCCTACATTCAAATCAGGAAAAAGTTAAGTGGGCTTTTAAAAATAACAGCAAGTCATAAAAGTAAGCAGATTGTAACTCTAAACCACTGAAGAATGTCCTGAAGAGTCAGAATTTCTTTCTCCCAAAGACTTTTTCTTAATATGCACACTTAACACTGAAATGTAGCTGTATTTCAAGGTAAGCTTAGGAACGTCACCCTCTAAGCACAGACTTCTATGCAGCACATACTTCTATGATTGGTAAACAAATTCACAAAGTTAGCAGGTTTGGGGTATATTAAGTGCATGGGAAAAAGACAGTTACATGTCTTAAAATTACTTTTGAATGGCAAAGAAACTTCAGGAAAATGGAAGTCTGTGTAACTTGACTTTGGCAGGGCATGAAAACAAGTGTTTAGAAACAGCAAGACCGATGACTTGAGAACCATTTTTGTTTTACTGAGAATACTTTATTTGCTGGTAGAAGTTGCTAAAAATGCACAGAACAAAGACCAATAGAAAATGCACTGTATTTGAATCTCCCTATTCTATATAAAATGAACGGTGTACAGCATCTGTTGGAAAAATGGCTGCATGGACATTTATTTTATGCCCACTTATAAATAAAAATAAACCTTTTTATTCAAGAGTATATAAAATCTGGGAATTCACATCCATCCACAGAGGGTGTGTGGTTTTTGGCAGAGACGCACGATGTTAGAACTCTATTTTAGCTTGTCCATGCTCTGTTCCTTCAATGTTTCTGTTTTGTAAGGTCAACCAAATCCAGTGAGCTCCAAAAACACTCTTCGGCGATTAGAACGAGCTGCTTACTCATATTTAATAAAAATGGTTAGCTTTTAAAACATAAAAAGGCAAAATGTTAAAACGGTTTTTAAATTGTACAACAGGAAAATAAAGTTAAAAATATTTTTTTACTCAATGCTGAATTTTCATAAAACAGGTGTATAACAGTGTTTATTTTGACAGCTGTTTTAAAAATTTAAAATATCTTCCTCCTTTCAGAAAAACACACACACATTTGTACTGAGATAAGTCCAACATTAGAGTACAAATGATTTTTTTGGTCAGTCTTTCCGAGGTGACATTACCAACATTTCTGTGGGTAACTGACATGCTGCTCTGTCACTGCAAAGGGGACCAACCTTTAATCATTTGATTACAAAACAAATCAGGCCACATCAAAAGTGTTTCTTCCCCCATACAAGCTATCACAGTATATAGGCCTCTAGCTCTAAATAATAGAGTTCCAGATTTGTAAATTTTCTTCAGACTTCAGAACATCGGCATTCCAAATCCCTAGAAAAAAATGAGAAATACAATTATATTATGTATCCCCAGGGCCAAGGAACACATAAAACACAGTAATGATTTGATATTTACTGAATCATCTTCTATGATAGCTGCAGAATCAAAGAAGTCTGGCCTCAGCTCAGCTCTTTCTCGCCGATTTCTTGATGGGGGCTGAAAAGAGAATCATTTATTTTTCCGGTGAAATAAACTGTAATAAAAGCTATTTTTTTTTTTTACAGTACATAAACATAGGAATAATTAAGAGTCAAATTTAAATGGAGAATGAGAATCTGGCTTGTATAAAAAGTATAGATTTTAAAAATGCAGCAGTATTTGAATTATTAAAAGAGAAAAAGACTTTCAACTAATATGTTTTTTGTTTGTAGTCCTGGCTAGCCTGAAATTTGCTGTGTAGACTAAGCTGGCTTCATATTAACAGAGCTCTTCCTGCCTCTTCCTATCAAGTGCTGAGATTAAAGGTATATGCCACTACTCCTGGCTTCTTTTTTTAAACTTTGTATCTCTGTGTGCGTTTGTGCCCAGGAAGCTATAAGAGGTTGTCAGATCTCTTCATACTATAATCACTGGCAGGTGTTAGTCCTCCAATTTGGGTTACGGGAACTGAACACAGGTCCTCTGGAATGTGAGAAAGAGTGACTCTTACTTAGCCATCTCACCAGTCCCAAGACTTAAAATTTTAATGAATAAACTGTGTATGTAAAAAATGTAATTTGGACTTATAATATAGAAAATACCTTCCCTTTGAAGACACAGAGTAATAACAAAAATGATATCAGTGAATTCTCCAAAGTAGGTAGATGGAATGAATGCTTTTGGGGAGGGAGTAGGGCAGGGAAGTTCTATCAAAGGTTATACCAAAACTTTTTATGATGGAAAATTCAAAACATGTAGGCAGACTAGTATGTGCTGCATTATGCCATCTTTGATTTACATGTTGAAGTGCTCACTCCTAGAACTTGAGAATGGGAGTCTATTTAGATACAAGGTGTTTTTAAAGGGTTTAATGTAGTAAAAAACTGCAGCAAGACAAGTGAGGGCTTCTAGTCAAATGACTTGGTGTCCTTTCAGGAAAGACCATGAAAGACAGTCGGGAGTCCTTTTCTCTTTCTACCTTGGGGTAGAAGTCTTGGGGATCAAGCGTAGCAGGAAGCAGCTTTATGTGCTGAGCCATCTTGCCAGCCCATAAAGACACTGGAAGAAGCCAGCCACCTAAAGCCGAAGAGTACTCAAAATCAACTCTGCTTCACTTGACTTCTGGCAATTTAAGTCAATCAAGACTGGTATTTGTTATGGCAGATGTAGCCAACACTGGGAAAACAGTATAACGAACATTAACATTAATCGACCAGTCACCTAGGGTTAACAATTGTCAAGTATCTTTTTCCTTCATGTCATTTCAGCTATAACTACATTTTAATATTACCTATAGCCAATGACAATTTTGTTTTTTTTTTTTT
Source organism: Peromyscus leucopus (assembly GCF_004664715.2). NCBI lineage: Eukaryota > Metazoa > Chordata > Mammalia > Rodentia > Cricetidae > Peromyscus > Peromyscus leucopus. The sequence continues at coordinate 89,488,920 of NC_051069.1, read as the reverse complement.
TTTTACTCGTTTTTGGTATTAAAGATTAAACCTGGGGCCCTTGGGCATGCTATACACATACAGCACTGACCACTGTCCCAGCGCTTTCTAGTTTGATACAGGCTCTCAGTATGTAGCTCAGGCTGGCCTTGGACTTATAATCCTCTTGTCTCAAACTCTCATCCCTTACTGGGTGTCACAGGTGTGTACCAACATGCTGGGCCATGTAATGAAACTGTTAAAAACCATACATGAAAAACTTTCTTTGTATTGCTTTTAGTTAGTCTATATTAATCTTACCTCAAAGATGTTCACTGTAAACTGTATATACAAGTTCCACATTCTATATTTGATTGTCACATGTTGGAACACAGAATATATTGTAAGGTTCCAATTTAAAGTACAAAATGCCAAATATACATGCTGTGCCAAAACATCTTTTTGGAAGAAGGAAAAAAACCTAGCTTTTTTCTTTTTTGGCTAGGACCCAAAATGATTGCTTAAAAGCATCCCTGAGAACCACAAAAGCTCATCTTGATGCCCAGTAATGGTGCTCACTCCTCACCTAGGCCCGCTCCCACAGCAAGAATATCATTTTAAACTCCAATGCTCTTAAATACTGTAAAAGAAAAAAACAAAAACAAACAAACAAAAAAATTCCAGTAAATTCCTTACCAAATCAATAACCATGGTGTCTTCAAATTCTTCATTCATGTCTTCTAACTGGCTCCGTGATGACATCATCACATCTTCAAAGATGGGCTCAGCGTCTTCCTCCATTAGACCCCGACTGGTGAAAAAAGAGGTGGTCAGCAAGCTGTTGAGACTGCCCAGTATGGAGTCCTGACTCTTTCTTAGATCTCACACTTTCTAATTATGAACTATAGACTATACTATGATACTAACTCAAAGAAAATTAGGGTTATTCCCAACAAAAGAATTATTTCTTTGGTTCAAATTTTCATTTCAATGAAACAGAAAGTAGAGTTAACTTTAATAAGAAAATATTTAAATATAAATAATGAAGTATCTAAGCTGTGTATCAATTCCCTCCAAGTTCTGTTCAATCACATCTCAATTTTACCAGTAAGGACCCCAAGAGACAGGTGTTTTAGAGTAGCTGTGTGTAAATCTGGAGAGTGGCAGCACTAGGATTTGAGTGCAGAAAGCTTCAAGTGCCCATGCCCTCTACTGTCACCCTGTGCTGTAGGACACGTATCTAGAACTCATTTGAACTACTAACAAGCAGAGACACCCAAATGACCAGCACCGTGATGCTCAAGTTGACACTTACACAGCGTGCCTTACTCCAGCTCTCACTTTCATGTAGTTCATTCCTGTTCTGTCCTTCCGATTCAAGTCTTCTAACTTCGGCTGGCCTAACCAAGAGATCTGCATCTGGGGACTGAGAGAATACTATTATTTATTTTGTGTAACAGATAGGGACTTAGATTTATTCCATTGCTTTGCAAATAACAAGTCAAGTGCTTCCAAATATCTAAGTGTCCGCAAGAAACAGGCTGGGGTGCTATTAATTCTTATACTATATATTAGCTTCATGCCCCGAATCTCTGCCAAATAAGGGCATTCTCAGACTTGTGTTTCAAGCTACTGTATCATCCACTTGTCTACATAGCTAGGCAGCAAGCCCCTAAGGAACACCCATAGCATTAAAAAAAGGATATAACACATCTTTTCCTAGTACTTAGAAGTCTTCATGACACATAGTTTCTTAATGCTATGGAGTGAAATCTTCACCTGTATTCTATACTTAAAAGAGCATGAGAAATGGTATTTACCCACCTCCCCCCATTTTATAGATGGTAAATTTTAGTAGCTCTATAGATAAAAACTTGCCACATGAAATTCTAAGTAGCTGCTTTTTTATCCTTTGGGGGTCACCACTGTGATAAGACCTAGGAACACAGGGCAGCGAACAGAAGACAACCCATGGCCAATGGGACTGATAACCGGTAACATCAGGAGAGCAAGGCAGGTTGATTAAGAAAGGAGAACTCATCCTGAAGGAAGGACCTTTGATGCCTAACAGTGCAAATAGTCCCATTTATTCAATACCTGAGAGAGACTATCCTTTGAGGTTGGAAAGAAAGATTCTTTGGTATAAAGTTGACCTTTGAAAACCCAGGGTCTAAAATACTTCTAAAATTGTCTATTTTTAACATATTAATTTGTTCAGATAGGAATTTTCTCATATCCATCAGTGCAATTCAAATCTGTATTCATATATACAGAAATACAAGTAAAGAACAAAGAAAGTTTTTAAGTTGGGAGCAGAAACAACACTCGAGAAGTTTTGTTTTTCTTTTGAGGCAAAGTCTCCATATAGCCCAAACTGGTTTCAAACTCACTGTGTACTAAAGTTAGCTCTGAGCTCCTGCCTCTTCCTACCACATACCAGAATTACAAGTGTGTGCCACCATGACTAGCTTTAAATTTAAATCATCAAATAGATGCTGAAGGTGGTACAATCTATTTGAGGCTTCATTACAGCCAGCCTAAGTAAGCTCTCACAGGTTCCTGTCAAGGAGATAACAGGCAGTAAACAAACAGATGTACTCAATACAGATACAAAATGAGTGCATTCAGTGAGCTACTGTTCATTCAAAGGTCTATGAACCTTTTATTTGAGGAAAAATATAATTATTAAAGAACTAAGGGTAAAAAGATACTTTTAGTAGCAACATATGGGACAGGGAGAGGAGATGGTATTGTTTCTAGCATATACACGCAAAATGTTATTTAGTATTAACATTAACTGATATTTATTTAATATTTAAGTTTTTTCCAAAGCTCTCCTAGGTTTAAAAATTCATTTACTCTAACACATTCCTGCAGTTTTGGAATTGTAGGTGGGGAAATTATCATTGAATCTTGAAAGATAAAAAAATGGAGGCTATTTAAACAACATGAAGCTTGTCCCACTAGATCAAGAAAAGTCTGAACTTTGTTGTAGAATATTATTTCAAAATGTGTTACTTTTGTTTATACTCTGGAATGTTTGTTTAATGATGCAAAAATGTGCTTGATTAAATAAAATTCACCTACGGTCAGGAGGCTGAGTCAGCAACAGGCTGACAGGAAGTGGTAGGGAGGAGCCAGGTGAGAAAGGGTTTAGAAGGAGGGCAAGGGGAAGCATTTTTGCTTCTTGGAGGACTCAAGCAAGGAGAGGAGGTGAGCTACTTGCTGTTCAGCCTCTCTGAAGAGCAGAATTCCACCTTAACCTCTGAATCTTGAGTTCTTTAGAGGGAGAGAGGTTTAGTTAAGTTCCCTTCATAGCTTTGCGGGAGTTGGAGCCGGAGGAACAGATTTCCCTCCAGCTATGGTCCTTGTGGCCTGACTGCTGCTAGTTGCTGATTCAGACAGCTGTGGCTTAAAAGGCAGCAACCATTTAAAAAAGGACAACAGAACTTTGAGGAAAAGATGTCCAAAATAGTGTTGGCAGACTTTGATATACTATTCACTCTTCATTTATGGCTTCATTTTTGCAAGATCTCACCATGTGTTCAGTTTTTCTTAGTTTTACTTTAACAGTTAGAGGTTTTACGCCAAGATAATGAACTTTTGGTACTTACTTGTGTAAAAAGTCTGGTTCAGAACCATGTTCAGACTCAGGCTCCTGGATCTGTTCTCCCATGGGGCGGCTGTTCTCTCTAAGCACAGTGGAGGTGAGCTGTGGGGTTGGCAGGGGTCCAGGAGTTTGAATCATAGTGTCAGTCCTGTTTAGCCATGTGTTATCCAGACTTTCATCTGCAAAATTTCATTTAAAGTCTCAAAATATCAGAAATGGGGCAAACTCTGGTGGCAGTTATAACATTTGAAAAGCATGACTCTAGTTAGACTACCTAGGTTATTTACTTTATTTTGTTTTGTTTTTTAGTCTCATGTAGCCCAGGCTGGTTTCAAATTCACCATGAAACAAGGCCCTTGAACTCCTCTTTGTCCTGTACCTACTTCCAAGTACTGGGACATGTCTAGCTTATGTTTAGTTTTTGTGGTATCTTCTTTATGAAACAGGTCTCATGTAGTTTAGGCTGGCCTTGAACTCCTGATCTTCCTGCCTTAAGCCTCCTATATACTGGAATTACAGACATGAGCTACCATGCCCAATGCCTGGCTAGAGCAAAGAGTTTAAATCCCTGGTTCACAACTCTCTTGTTTGACTTCGTATTATGTTAATGACTTCTTACAGAGTTCGGTATTCTCCCATCTAAAATGAGGATATTAGTACTTAGAAAGTACAGGAATTAAATGAGGTTATTAGCTCGTTATAGGCACCAAATATCATACTATCTCTTGTCTTCTTATCTCTGAGGATTTATTTGCCCTAGAGGGAAGAAGAATGTTAATCAGAGCCCTCAGCAACCTTCTTTTGCTTTTCTACTGACTGCCTGAGCCCACAAGGTGTCCCAGGTGGCAGCACTTAGGACTGGCTGGCTTTTACAGAGGAATCAGCAAATGCTGTTAATACACGCAGACAATGAGCACCAGAGAAACTGCTCTACCTGCCAGGTTGTATGTGTGGAGACAGAGAAGCTCATAGTTTTCATGCCTTTAAGTCCCTCTGGGGAACCTGACTGTCCTATACAGCATTTAATTAAAATTTCATTTAACTCTGAGGAAATATAATCAATTCTGCTTACTTAGAACTAAATGATATACTATTCTACACTATCGAGTGATGTGCCATGTTTTTTTCTCTCCTGAGGCTGCTTTGTAAAGACTGGAGCAGACAAACATTATTTGCATATCTAAGACATCCTGATAAAATAATGCATAATGAACTAGTCCAGTTTTTGTGAAGGTGCCCAGTGGAGACCTAATTACCTCAAGAGCTTACTCTCTTTGGATACATGTTGTAACCTTTTAAAGATTCTTCGGTGAAAACAGCTCTTACAGTGAATAGCCTTTCATCTTCAACTCAAACTGATGAAACTGCCATTGAAGGGCTCCAGCTCACAACCTATCTTGAACCTTCAAATCCACAAAGCTAAGCTCTCTTTTACCATTTAACAATTACCAAAGTAGCTACCCAGTCCACACATATGTCCTATAATCTTAAAAACAATAGTTTTGACTATTTATAAATGAGTTACATGTAGTAATTTAAATTCTTAAAATTCTCTAAGGCTTAGTTCCTCCTTTATAAAATATGGGTACTAAGTTGATTAATACAACATTTACAAATGATAAAATGCATGAAAAACATGAAAGAATTTAGTACATGGTGCCTAATAAGATTATAATTGAGCCATGTAGTGGTGGTGCCCGCCTTTAATCTCAGCACTTAGGAGGCAGAGGCAGGTGGATCTCTGTGGGTCAAGGGCAGCCTGTTCTACAAAGGGAATTCCAAAACCCTGTCTCGAAAAACCCATTATAGTTGAGAAGTATGAATGGGGAAAAACATGTTGTAGACATGGAGCACCTTGATAGAGGTTGTCATAAAAGATACTTTCAAAGGAAAACAACTAGAATCATTCTTTGGAGGAAAGTTCAGGATCTTCAAAATCTTCAAATATAAAGACAAGATTTTATATATATATATTTAACTAAAAGTATAAAAGCTGAAATGTGAAAGGACATTTCAAAGCATGTAGAGACTTTGTTAAACTTTAACATTAAAAATGTTAGTCTTCTGGCTGGTACTAAAGAAGTATTATTGTGAGCTCTTGGGAATATCCTGAAAATAGCTAACATTTACTGGATGCTATTTATAGGTGAGCACTGTGCTCAGTAACGTGTATACTATGTTTTTTGAGAGTACCTCATTTACTATTCATAGTAACTGAGAGACTAAGTACTCTAGATAATCTGGTATCTTTCATTCAATTCATTATTAAAACCCAGGGTTAAGTAACATGTTCAAAATGAGAAAGCTGGGTTTGAAATATAAAACTTATTTTAAAGTTTGTTCTTTATTAATAGTCAACACTTCTCCAGTAAGGAAAGGCACATTAGGTTTACATTAAGTGTGCCAAGGAGTTTGGCAAACCTCTGGTGAGTCACTGTTCCTTTAGGCAGCAGGATGTGGTGCTGGTAACTGAACAGAAGCTATGAAAACTCATAAGAAGCATAGGAAAGGCAGAGGTTATTGATTTTCATGATAATTCAAGTCCCTATTCCCTAAAGTCTAAGCAGGTATATTATAAATCAGGTTTGGCCACCACTGTCTTGTGACATAAAAATAAATTACTCAAGCAATGACAGAACTGTAAAGGGAATCTAGTATGTTTAATTTGTTGCAGAGGTCTACTCAAATTACCAACAGTCCTCTTCTAGTAAGGTGAATTTGTGTGTGTGTTTGGAGGGGGAGAAACTAATTCATGTAGGTCAGGCTGGCCTCAAGCTTATTACAGAGCTGAAAAATGGCCCTGAACTCTATCTCCTCTCAAATGCTGGGGTTGGATTCATACATTACCACATCCAGCTTAAGATGGATTTTATTGTTTCTTAAACTTTAGTTTGCATATTTTAAGATGTATTTTAATACAATACTTGCTCTTTTTTAAAAATGTAATGTGTTAGAGCCACAGAGATCAACTTTATAGGTTAGAGCCACAGAGATCAACTTTATAGGTCTGTAAAACTGCTATGTCCTTTTTTGTGTCTTCTATGTTCTCTGTTTCATCACGTTTCTTTTCTGCCTTACTCTGTATATCCAACCTTTGTCCTTGAATTTTTCAGTTGGTAGCAAATATTTAATGACATCATGTGTCTTACAGCATCTTGTTTCAAGAAATCACCTGCTGCTTATTCTCTGTAAGCCAGGCAATGTAACTTGCCTCAGAGTGTAAAAGAGGTCTTACCTTCGACTCGTTTTCTGTGCAGTGGGGGTCTTCCTTTCTTACTCCTCACTGAGGAAGTTTTACTGCTGCTACTTCCACTGTTCACAGACATTCTATCATCTTCACCCCCAGTGACTAATGAATTTCTATAGGAAATGAGTGGAAGCCATACATCCTCCCTCCTTTCCATCATCTGCTCAGTGAGGAATTTCTCTAGATATGAATGACTGCAAACACACAAAGAACAGCAGTGACTTTCATGTCAGCACTTATGCATCACTTACAGTTTTGTTTCACATTCCTGCAGTCCTTTGAAAAGGGAGTATATGCTTATATTAGTAAGAGTGTGTACATGCCTTTTTCCTTTGCTTTTAAATATTAATTTCTCTCTCTCTCTCTCTCTCTCTCTCTCTCTCTCTCTCTCTCTCTCTCTCTCTCTCAAGCGAAGTTTGCCTCACTCTTGAGTTTCTTTAAAAGAATTCAAATGAGGGCAGGATTTCAGTAAAGTTAGAGTGAGGAATCTGGCATATCCTTTCCCCAGCATTAACAACCTTTCAACTGGGAAAAATTTCAAGACATAATTTAACATCTACAAATTGTCCTAAGGTGATATGACAAACAGAAAAATATTTATCTAAGTAAGTCTATTAAATCTTGGTAAGAAGGAGAGTTGGTCAGTCTTTGAACCACACCTTGCTTTCTTTCCTTTGCTTTTACCTACTGATATGGCCTTTGCATTGTGGAAACTACTCTAGGAAGGTGGGCTGTTTAATTTGGACCAGGCAAAGATGGACCCAAACCATCTTTGGGTCTGGAGGTAGGCCTGTGAGCATAGAGATGGCAGCAGGTGGAGAAAAGCATGGGAGAGGAAGGAAGTGCCTCACCAGTCAAAAATGGCTGAGGAAGAGGGGGTTCAAAGGTCTACCCACCACCAACTTTACTCTGCCTACCACTGGTCATGCAGCAGCTGCAATGCACCAATACAGAGTGCAACAGATTCTCATACCAGATATACAACCAAAGAGAGAAGGCCAGATGCCCAAGTCAAGTCATAATAACAAAAACAACATAAACAGCCAAGACAGCTTGGTTCCTATCAAACACACCAGTCTTACATAAATGTTCTTAAAATAGAACGCCCAGAACATGGAATTTAAGAGAAAATCATAAACCTTATCAAATAATTCAAGGAACTTAAAGGACACACACGAAGATTTTGTTAAACTCCAAGAAGGTAACAGATTGAGGTCCAAGAAAATACATATACACAGCTGAATGAAATGATGAAGATAATCAGGATTTGAAAACTGAATTCAATAAAGAGATAAAAACTGATGAAAACACAAGCTGAAATGAAAACACAAGCTGAAATGAGGATGGTATTGAAAGATTCGATATCCCAATTAGAAAATGCAGGGAGAGCAGAAGATAGACTAGAAGGATCCAAATTGATAAAGCAGAGACTCTAGACCAAATAAAGAATATGAAGAAATTAAAAAAAATAAAGGAAAGGAACATGTGGGATACCATCAGAAGACCAAAATCATTGAATTATGGGGATAGATGAGGGAGAAGAATCCCAGGATAATGGCATAGACCAGATCTTTAACAAGATCTGTGGAATATTCCTTTACATTGTCACTGTGATTAGTTTAATAGAAGCTGACTGGTCTACAGCGAGGCAGGATAAGGTTAGGTGGGTAAACCAGACTAAGAGAAGCTGGAAAGAAGGAGGGCGGAGTCAGAGAAGTCACAAGACCAAAAAAAAGCAGTACATACAGGAGAGGTAAAAGCCATGAGCCTCGGGGCAGCACATAGATTAATAGAAATGAGTTAATTTAAGTTATAAGCTAGTTAGTAATAAGCCTGAGCTATCAGCTAAGCATTTATAATTAATAAGTCTCTGAGTGGTTATTTGTGAAGTGGCTGTTGGGACACAGAAACTCTGCCAACAAAGATCATAGAAGAAAACTTCCCCAAACTAAAGACATACCTATACAACACACAAAGAAGGACATAGGAACCCAACTAGACAAGACTATATAAACAACTCTCTAAGACATATCATAGTTTAAATACTAAATAAACAGAACAAAGAAATGCTTAATGCTGTAAGAGAAAACAATGCCACCCCCCCAAAAAAAACCCCACAAGAGACATAAAAAGAAACCCCACCAGAATAATACAGGTTCTCAATGGAAATTCTAAAAGTCACAAGAGGATGGAGAAACACAGTCCAAGGTCTAAAAGACTGCCAACCTAGATGACTATATGCACGCAGCAAAACTGTCATAGTTGGAGAAAGAAAAACACTCCCTGATTAATATCCAACAAAGCAACATTAAGTGGTATACTGGAAGCAATACTTTGAACTAAAGAGAGGAATAAGCAATGAAGAGACTAGAGAGAAAATAAATGAAGCTGTCATTAATGAAATACAAAAGACACAAACAGCAAATACTAAGAACACAAAACAAACAAAAAACCCCTAATTACAGTGGCACTTACATGTTGATAGTAACCAACACCTGTCTGAGGAATGTAAGGCATTTTCAGCAGGAGCGAAATCATGCTGGTACTAGAACTCCAGCCAACTACCCAGGGTTAGTGAAATCATGGATTTAAAAGATAATCAATCTACTACTGCCACTTTGCTAGACCAGCATAATTCCTTAACTACCTTCTAAATCTCATCCTTATACTCACAGATAAGTATAGCTATTACCTCTCACCAAAGAAGCTTCTCTTTACAGCAAACAGAGACCATTACAGAAAACCACAACTCGACACAACATAAAGATAATGGATTATGGGGAACCCAGCCCCCGTGGAAAGATCTGCAGCACAGCTTTTGCTTCTATGGCTCAGGGAACCTATCAGACAAGGGAGTAGAAAGATTATAAGAATCAGAATAGCAAGAAGTCTGCTGTGAGTCTATCTCTCTTAGAAATGGCTGCATATATAAGATCTGAACAGTGACAAACCAATGGACATGCTAAGCAGAAGAAAAAGCATTTCATGATGTCCTACTCATAGACAAAGAACTAAATGCAACTAAAGAGTGCCTTGAGAGGGAGAATTATCCTTTCTCAGGGATGAGCCCTTTAATTGATTATCCAATACAAAGTAGTCAGTCCTGAAATCATATACATAGAAACAACAAGGGACTCAGCACACACACATGTAATATTAATAAAGAAAAAAAGCTACCATTTTGAAGGGGAGGTAGGGAGAGGTTAGAGGGAAGGACATAAGAAGGGATAGAGGGAAGAAAGGGAAGTGATGTAATTATATTTTATTTAAAAATGTAAAAAATGAAGAAAATTATGTACTAATACTGTAAACAGGGTTGGAGCAATGGCTCAGTGGTTAAGGGTACTGGCTGCTCTTCCAGAGGATCCAGGTTTGATTCCCAGCACACACATAGTGGATCACAACCACTTGTAACTACATTTCCTAGGGATCTGATGCCCTCTTATGGCCTCTACAGGCACCAAGCACATGTATGATATGCACAGACATACATGCTGGCAAAATATGCATATAATATGTATGTATGTGTGTGTGTGTGTGTGTGTGTGTGTATGTATGTATGTATGTATGTATGTATGTATTGTTTTGTTTTTTTGAGACAGGGAGACAGGGTTTCTCTGTGTAGCTTTGGTGCCTGTTCTGGATCTTGCTCTGTAGATCAGGCTGGCCTTGAACTCACAGAGATCTGCCTGGCTATGCCCGAGTGCTGGGATTAAAGGTGTGTACCACCACAGCCCAGCTACAAAATACTTGAACAAATTAAAAAACCCCCAACAATGAAAACTCATAACTACATTACTATGGGGTGGGGGAAGGAAATACAGGGAAAGATGAAAGAGGGACATCAAGGGAAGTAGGAAGATGAAGGATGAGCAGCAGTGGCAGTGAGACAAGGAATTCAGATGATAGAAAGTAAATGGGACCTACCATAAAAGAAGTCTGAGAAAGCTACAGAAAGTCGAAACAAAGCGCAGGGTTCAAATGGTAAATGAAGTGCATGCATGAAGCTTTGGACTTGACCCCCAACACTGAATAAATGGCATTATAGCACAGGCCTGTAGTACTGACACTCAAGAGGTAAAAGACATGAGGATCAGAAGGGTCAAGGCAATCCTAAGGAATTTGAGGCTAGTTTGGAATAAAGGAGATAAAAAAAAAAAAAAAAAAAAAAAAAAAAAAAAAAGAGGTGGGACTTCTCTGCCTAAGAAGTCAACAAGTACCTCCTAGGAAGTGTGCCCTAGGACTCTTAAGTACTAGACAGCTGATGGAGTTGGGGACAGGCAGTTTCTGTTGTCAGAAACTAAAAAATAAGACATTGAACTCAGAATCAGAAATAGAGTACAGGAGTCTAAAATCAAGCTGGGCAAAGAATTGGGAGCATGGTGGAACACAGAATACCCTGTTGGGAACAACAAACTCAAAGCAGCACAGACTGTGGAGAAGACAGCACAAGTGGAAGAAGGGAGTCTGAAACTGAGGGGATTCCTAGACACCCCCATCCTGGCCATAGCATCAAGAAGCCACACAGTTTACAGGGCTTTGTCAGAACTCACTGCAGCAGATTGATAGAACTAAGGTAAACAAAGTAAGTAGGACCTCACCATTCAGAAAGAAACACTGAAACTACAATACCTTCTACTTCATTTATTGCTTGTTTTGCCTAAACAGAAATTCAGGTATGAAAGAATCAAAGAAGAGAGCAAAAACCATCACCAAGAACAAGCCTGCGCTAGAAGACTACATCTCAGGGATGGAGGACAAGGTCATAGCAGTAATACATGCAGACACATATGAGGAAAACACCTAATGAACATGACCAAATTTATCCAAGAAATGTGAAACACATTCAAGAAACCAACCACAGGAACTCATGAGGTAGAAGGAGGGGCTGAGATATAAAAACTTATGTAATCTACTTATTGGAACTTGAACAAAAATTACCAACATCCTAAGAAAGAAAGACATCCAAATGCAAGAAACATTTAGAATTCTGAATAGATATGATAGACTAGAATCATGACATACCATAAAAAATATATAAAAAGCAAAGCAACAATATTAAAATTGGAAGTGAAAAAAAGTGATTGACAAACACAGAAACACCAGAATACCACCAGCTCTTTCATCAGTAACCATAAAAGCCAGGAACACACAAAATGATACATTTCAAGCCCTAAAAGCAGTAACTATAAACCAAGATCGCCAAACCTAGCAAAATTATCACTTAAAATTTATGCATAGAGTAGGTGGGATGATTCAGTGGGTTAAAAAATGCACAATAATCCGAGTTCAATCCCTAGGACTTATTTTTTGAAAGAAGAGAACCAACTATTTATTTCAGGTTGCTCTCTAACCTCCATATTCACTTTGGCATTTGTGCATGTGTGTATGTGTATACATACATGTGCATGTGTAGACACATACAAAATAAAGTATGGAGAAATACTATTTCTTGAGAAGCCCAAGCTAAGGTAATTCATAACTTACCAGAGCCAGAACTCCAGAACAGTTTTAGAGGAACATTATACACAGAGAAAGAAGAACATTTTATCTAAGAGAACACAGGAAAGAATACATTTCATAAAGAGGATCAGATGAAAATAGGAAAGCAGACACAGCAAACCTTATGCATGCAAAGGACCAACAACAAAAACAAAAAGCTGAGAGAATATGCTGTATCTTAGCAGACCAAAGGGCTATTCTGACAAAGACAGTATAGTACTGGCCTAAAAATGTAGACCAATAGGGCACAGTAGAGGACCCAGAAACAACATACAAGTAAGGCTCTTTAATTTTTGGCAGAGGAGCAAAACACACATGGAAAAGGCAGCCTGTTCAACTGGTATTTGCAAAACTGAGTACCTACCTCCTTAAGAATGAAACTAGTTCTGTATCTCTAGCCCTGAACAAAACCTAATTTTATCTGGATCCAAGACCTCAATTTCTGAATGACAAAGTAGACACCCAGCCTAGTCAAAGAAAATAACAATTAACTTTCACTCACCTAATCTTGAGTGCCCAAATACATACAATGAATGCCAAACTGAACTGAAGGGAAAGATATACTCCACATATAACCCAATCATGGAGAATTAAATTGTACTCTAGACAAATGAACCTAACAGATATTTATAGATCTTTTTTACTTCACAGTGTAGTATATAAGTTGGTACAGGTGTACACACCTTTAATACCAGTACTCAGGAGGTAGAGGTATGCAAGGTGAATTTTTATGAGTTTGATGCCAGCTGTGAAAAACCAAACACACACACCACCCTTAATAGAATATATTCTTTCTTAACAGTATAAATCTCATAATAGGGTACAGCACAAGCAGTAGTAAACTAAAAGTAAGCTTCTGTAATCATATTATCCCTGATCACAATAACAGAAAATAATTTAAAAAAAAACCACGGAAACAAAACAAATACATAGAAATTTAAATAACCCAGTCTTGAACAAACATAGCAAAAACACAAAAAAGGAAACTCAAGAGTCTTGAAATCTTTTTTTGAAATTTATGGGTGTTTTGACTGCCTATATATCTATGCACCACATACATGCAGTGCTGGGGGATGTCAGAGAGGGTGCTAGATCCCTGGTACTGGAATTATAGAAGGCGGTCAGCACCATGTGGGTGTCAGGAATCAAATCTGGGTCTTATGAAAAAGCAGCTTCAGCTACATCTCCAGCTCAAAAGAGTTGTTGAAGTAATGAAATGGGAAACCCAACTCAATTAAAACTAAGGGATCCAACAGGCACAGCACTTAGTTTATAGCAATCAACATTTACATCACAAAAGCAGCTAGAGCTCAAGCTATTATGGCATCTCAGCAAGCTGGAAAGAAAGAACCCAAATAAACTTAAATTAGGGCAGGAAAAAATAATAAAGATTAGAGTAGAAGACAGATGTGGTAGTACACATCTGTAATACTAACACTCAGGAGGCTGAGGCAGGATGATTATCACTAGATTAGCCTGGGCTAGTGAGTTCAGAACCGCCTGGGTAGCAATATATAAGACCCTGTCTCAAAAAACCAAACCCTAAAATCGATAAAGCAAGTGAACAAAAAACCAAAATAGAAATAGACTGAAAATCTTACAAAAGATCAATGAAATTGTGAGCTGGTTGTTTGGAAAAATAAAACTGACAAATTTTTAATAATGAAGAAGGGAGGGAGGGAGGGAGAAAGGGAGGGAGAGAGAGGGAGAGAGAACACATACTCAAATCAGAGACCATGAGGAAATATTACTATAGAAATAAAGAACAAATGACTATACAATGACAGATTTGAAAGCCTAGGGGAAAAAAATGGACAAATTCACATTAGCTTACTCAAATTTGTTATTACAACTAATTCATCTTTCTATTGATTTAAAAATTTTGGCATTTATTATAGTAGCATTCCCATTAGAAGTTTAGTACTTTGTTCTACCTACAACATCTCATCATCATTATTCTGAAAAAGATAGACTTCTTTACTGTTTTTAAGTAAAACCACAAGAAAAGCCACTCATTTCCGGCATGACAGTGGAGCAAAGGGTTCGAGACACAGCCCAGGTGGTCTGGGGACTTTCCTGCCTCACGCTCTTCAATGATGGGACTGCAGCACACACAGACAAGGTTAATCTTGACGTAAGACCAAATTAATGTAAAAGTACAGATGGGGTCTATAAAGTAACCAGTCAATGTTCATACATCTTGAACTATAGAGTAAGAAAATAATTTTCATCTACTTTAATTTCACATTACAGCTTCCAGGTCAAACTGGGTCTTTATTACTACCACAGCCTAAATTATCAATAGTAATGATTAAAAAAAATTAAAGTTTCAATGGTGCCATTTTAAAATCACTTCTGTTGGTGTGTTCAACTTACACAGTCTTCTTGTCCTGTCGAAGAAGTTTAGAAGAAAATTCACTTAGTACTTCAAGAAAAGCCAGATTAGGAGGTGGATATTCTTGTCCTTTCTGATTCTGGTATTTAAAGGCAAACTCTATTCCATCCCTGAATTTAAAGAAAATAACATTTTAATTTTTTTTCAGATAATGTAGTCTCAAAGGGCAAAAATTATAAAAACATTTGGAAACATAATGAAATCGTTACTGAAGTTTGAACAAAGTATGGTAAATTCATATGGCAAAATAATGCTAATTTAATGAGATATTTGTATATATTTTATTGTTTACAGTACAAGTCTCTAAGTTGTAAGAAAAAAAGCTACAAAGAAACAATGCTATATCCCAATGTATTTTTTTAAAGGTAATACAAAACCTTGTAAAGAAACTGGATTGGCAGGAAATCTGTTTCTGGGAGTTACTCATGATACCAACCAGCTCTGTGAAACTAAGGTTTCCTGTTAATTTGTGTGTGTGGGATAGTGTGTGTCTGTAGTGTTTTGGGTGAGAATATTCTCCAAATGCTCAGCTATTTGGACACTTGGTCCCTAGTTGGTTTAGAAGGTACAATGCTCACCAGGGGGCTTTTAAAAAAGTATTGCATCTTTTGAAATACACAGACCAAAGAATAGGTTATTAAACTTTGCTCTTTATACTATAGAAGATGGTGTAAAACTCCCACAGGTGGTTTAAGAAATCTTTTTTAAAGTAAAATATTGCTACCCAGTTACATTAATAGTTTAAGATCTTAGAGTTTGAAAATTCTGTATTCGGCACTTTAAAAATGGGTCAAATAACAGCTGTGTATTTATATTCCAGTAAACCTTCTGAATAACAGGAGGTGTTTCGCTCACTTGTGAAGGGTGGCGACTGCCTCTCGTGTCTTGATCTGGTCCAGTCCAAATGTAAGGGCAAACCGACGTGCCAGTTCTTTAATGCCACTGACGTGCGCAGAGGTCCTATCCAGATTAGGACCTTGTTCTTGAACAAGTTCATTGAATAACTGGTGAAAATAAAAAAAAAGAGAAAAACTTACGGCAAAGAAATATTTGAAATTTTATTTACTTTTAGAATAGGTAATATAATTTAAAAATATACAAAGTACAAAGGGCATAGAACTCAGTAGCACTACAGTCCAATCAATATATGCTGTTTAGTCAAACAATAACATTTAAAAATATTTTAAAATAGTAGAGAAAGAAGATATATTTTCAGAAGTACAGTATAAACCTACAAACACATGATATAAAAGGTTCAGAACATTTTTTTTCATTTATATTGTAGGTCAGGATATCAGTTAAATATTCATGTATAGTTGGATATGAGAGGATATAATATTTTCAACTTAGCAACAAAATACAGTCAAAAGTTGGTGATTTTACAAATTACCTATGTGGCATACATTCTATCAAAGTGAAAACAAAACTTCAGAGCAGTAATAATAATAAAGCACTTATCATCCCATTACCAAATCTAGACACTAAATTGGGCTTGTATAATCTACCTCCTGGATTATGGGGTACTAAGGGTCCAGACTTGTGTAAAGCCATCCCTCCTGACATACTTGATAGAGGAATAACATAAGGCTTTATCTATCGCATCTTAAAAAAACAAGCCTGATGCCAGGCGGTGGCAGCGCATGCCTTTAATCCCAGTACTCGGGAGGCAGAGCCAGGCGGATCTCTGTGAGTTCAATGCTAGCCTGGTCTACAAAGTGAGATCCAGGACAGGCACGAAAAGTACATGGAGAAACCCTGTCTCAAAAAAAACCAAAACCAAGATAAATAAATAAAAACAAACAAACAAACAAACAAACAAACAAAAACCAAACCCAATAACAAGCCTGAGTTCTTTATACTCTTTCCTCTGCCAGCCACCAAGTCATTTGTCTGGTTTCTCAATGGTGTAGGTCCTGAAATGTGTTTCCATTTGTTTTCTTCACTTTGAGTCTCTGGGAACCATCAGTAAACTCTTGATTTCCTTCTTCACACTCGTCACACCACCTACCTGAGAGAACTCCTGTCTCAGCTGTGCTGTCCATCTCTACGTCTTCTTCAGTAGCACATCCTGACCTTCCTACGCCGTAACTAGTGGGAATGGTTCTTCCACAGGTTTTCAAATATATGTAGCTAATTATTTATAAATTCATAAACTTTATAATTTTTTATAGACAGTGACGTATAAAAGCCTTAAATTCTAAAAATCTGAGCATTTCCTAGGTCAGTTTATTCATATTATCTATACATACAGTTCTGATTTTAAATAAGTAGTACCATACTTATTTTATCTTGAAATTTGCTTTGGTTCCTTAAGTTGCAAAAAATTTTCAATGTGTACAGTGGTATGTGCACCCAGTTTCAACTACTTGGGAGTGTGAGGCAGGAGGATCCCTTAGCCCAATCTAGACAACACAGTGAGATACTGTCTTAAAAACTAAATAAAAAGAGAAACAAAATTAACTACTTCAAAGTATCAGCTTATTTAACTGTTCCTCTACTGATGAACATTTAGACTATTTCTAGAAATTCCTATATTGGGAATCTTCCTTATGCAAATATGTACAGTATATTTACGGTGAGACAGGATCTCACTGTATATAGCCTGGGCTGGCCTCAGACTTAGGCATATATGCCTTCCTCTGCTTCTCAAGAGCTGGGATTAAAGGCACATGCTGCCATGCTCAGCAAATTAATACTTTTTATAATTACTTTTAATTTTAAAAATTATTATTATTAGGGCCGGGCGGTGGTGGCGCACGCCTTTAATCCCAGCACTCGGGAGGCAGAGCCAGGCGGATCTTTGTGAGTTCGAGGCCAGCCTGGGCTACCAAGTGAGTTCCAGGAAAGGCGCAAAGCTACACAGAGAAACCCTGTCTCGAAAAACCAAAAAAAAAAAAAAAAAAAAAAAAAAAAAAAATTATTATTATGAGACAGGGTCTTTTGTATCCCTGAGTAGCCTAGGACTTGCTATGTACACCCAGCTGACCTGAAACTCATGTCAGCAAATTATTTCTTAAATTTTTCAATATGACATTTCCTTTGGCCCAAGAGTCAGTCACCTTAGCATTTCATCTATTTAAGATACAAAGCACACTATGTATTAAAAATTAAATAAGACATGTAGCACATAATAAGCACAGAGAAGTTTTATCTACCCTTCCCTCCAAATTTCTTACCTGCTGCAAACTGAGAATTAGGGTCTTAGCACACTGAATTTTATCAATCTGCCTGGTCTTACTCAGGGTTTCCTTAATGATATCACCATAGTCATTGTAATACTGTGAGATAAAAAGGAAACATAATTTAGAATTAAGAAGGCTGTAGTGGTGAAGCTGAGTGGTGGCACACAACTTTAATCCCAGCACTCGGGAGGCAGGGACAGGCAAGATATCTGTTAGTTCAAAGCCAAACCTGGTCTACAGAGTGAGTTTCAGGACAGCCAGGGCCATAGAGAGAAGCCCTGTCTCAAAAAAAAAAAAAAAAAAAAAAAAAAAAAAAAAGGAAGAAGAATGCACTAGAGAAAGAAAAAGAAACTACTATAATAGTTTTTATTACTTCACCTG
Organism: Peromyscus leucopus; assembly: GCF_004664715.2. NCBI lineage: Eukaryota > Metazoa > Chordata > Mammalia > Rodentia > Cricetidae > Peromyscus > Peromyscus leucopus. The sequence goes on along the minus strand of NC_051069.1, from coordinate 89,470,645 downwards.
GAAAATGAGAATTAAATGGTATTGTTTACATTAAAGATTGGATATTTAAAATTATGAAATAACTAATAAAAAAGCTAAAAATTCCAGGACAGGGAGTGATACATATAAGGGAGAACATTTTCTCATTCTTCTTTTATATGTTTGATGATTTTTTGTTGTTGTCGTTCATCTTGAGATACAAACTTGCTTGGTATATTAACTAGGGTGGCCTTGAGCTCATGATCCTCCTGACTGTCTCCTATGTTTCAGCTCTTTAATATTCTTAATAGGATGGAAGACACATTATCTAAAGCCATTATTGGGCATGGTGGTTCACACCTGTAACACCATCATTCATGAGGCTGAGGCAGAAGGATTACTCAGGCATTTAGAGTCAGCATATGTGGTTGAGTTTCTACCCAGGCCAGTTTGGGGTACAGAGTGAAACTGAGTCAAACTGAAGGGCTAAAGAGGGCTCACTTGGATAATGGTACTTGCCACCAAGCCCTGGGACCCACATGGTGGAAGGAGAAAACAGACTCCTTCAAATTGTCCTCTGACTTCTACAAAGATGCTGAGCCACACACGAACTAACACACACATATATACACGGTCAAACATGGAGTAAATAAAAACGTTATAAAATGTTACAAATTGAGGGCTAGTGATACAGCTCAGCAGAGCACTTGTGTGTGAGGCCCCAGTACACATATGCACTGAGCCATGCACACACTCACCCACACATGCACGCACACACAGGGAATAACCACAAACGTTTAGCATCTGAGCCAATATGAGTGAAGTGGATTAGAGCAGGAGTTATCATGTTATTTCAGACAAGCTGGTTTCACAGACCAGATAAATCCTAAGAAATCTGTAGATTATGAAAACTGTGTTTTAAGAATGAAGAACAGCCAGGCGGTGGTGGCGCACGCCTTTAATCCCAGCACTCGGGAGGCAGAGCCAGGCGGATCGCTGTGAGTTCAAGGCCAGCCTGGGCTACCAAGTGAGCTCCAGGAAAGGTACAAAACTACGCAGAGAAACCCTGTCTCGAAAAAAAACCAAAAAAAAAAAAACCAAAAAAAAAAAAAAAAAAAAGAATGAAGAACATTAGGAAAGTACTGGAGGATAGAGTGATATAGTTAATTTTCAGAAGAAACAAAGATTAGATGGAAAATTATATAATCCTTCACCTTAAATGTATGCAGGGGCAAGCATGGTAGCACATACCTCCCCCCCTCACTTTTTTTTTTTTTTTTTTCTTTTTGGTCTTTTTGAGACAGGGTTTCTGCGTGTAACAGTCCTGGTTGTCCTGGAACTTGATTTGTAGACCATGCTGACCTTGAACTCACCAAGTGTCATCTGTTTCTGTTTCCTAAATGCTGGAATTAAAGGTGTGCGCCACCACTATATGGCTGGTAGCACATATTTTAATGTTAGCAACCAGAAGGCAGAGGCAGAAAGATCTCTGAGTTCCAGTCTAGACAGGGCTATGTAGTGAGACCTTACTCTAAAAAAACAAAAACAAAAGCAAAAACAGACATACAAAAGTACATGAGCCCCACACCAGACACTCTCTTTTTTAAATTAGCATATGAAGTACAAAGTTTCATTATGTGAATTATGGCATTTTGATGCATACTTTCCCTCAATTCTCTCATGATGGTCCCTTTTAGTTTCATGACCTATACCTGCAATCAAATACACATTTATACAAAAATTCTAAAATTAGAAGCAAGGATCAACATATGAGAGAACAGGTAGCATTGTTTATTTGAGCCAGGGACACCTCACTCAATATAATTGTGATATCAACCCATTTTCTTGAAATTTTCATTTTTCATCATGCCTTAACAGATGTGCCATTTTTCATTATTCATTCATCAGCTGATAGCCACTTGGGCTAGTTCCATTTCCTCGCAATTGTGAACAGAGCAGCAAGAAACATGGATAAGCAAGTATTTCTGTGGTAGTATAGAGAGTGCTTGGATATATGCCCATGGTTGGTATAGTTGGGTCAAATGGTAGCTCTATTTTTAACTTTTTGGAAAACCTCCATACTTATTTCCATAATGGAGGCACCATTCATACTTGATCAGCAGTGAATATGATATGTGTGGGTTCCCTTTTCTCCACATCCTTGCAAGAATTCGTTGTCATTTGTTTTCTTGATGAACACATTCTGATCAAGGTGAGCTGGAATCTCATAGTTGTTTTGATTGACATTTACCAGATAGTTAAGGATGCTGAATACTTTTAAAAATATTTATTTTTAATTGGTGTTTCTTCTTTTGAGAACTATCTATTTACTTCACAGGTCCATTTGTTGATTGACAGTTTGATTTTGGGTATTTACTGTTCTGTAGGTATAATTCCTTATCTGATAAGTAGGCTTTTTAAAAATTCTGTAGGCTCTTTTCACTCTGGTGACTGTTTGCTATGCACAATCTTGTTAACAGTAAGTCCTTACCCACTTGCTAATTTGAGCAATTTCCTCTACTTGATTCCTATTCAGAAAGTTCTTACCAGTGCCTAGATCTTGAAATGTTTTCTTCTTCTTTTTTTTTTTTTAAAAGATTTATTTATTTACCATGTATATAGTATGCCTGTACACCAGAAGAAGGCAGATCTCATTATAGATGGTTGTGAGCCATCATGTGGGTGCTGGGAATTGAACTCAGGACCTCTGGAAGAGCAGCCAGTGCTCTTAACCCCCGAGTCATCTCTCCAGCCCTTGAAATGTTTTCATATAGCAGATTCATTATTTGGGTTTCAAGTTAAGGCTTTTGATTCACTATGAGTTTTTTTTTTTTTTTTTTTTTTTTTTTTGTGGAGGGTGAGAGACATAGATATAAATTCATTTATTTACTAATAGAGCACACCTAAATCCCAAACTGTTTTGAAGTCTCAAGTCATTTTAAGATTTATTTTTCTCTGGTGGTACTGTGATGGAGCTTGTCTCTCATACACAACAGGCACATATGGAGCCACTAAGTCACATACAAGTCAGTCAGATCTGGAGTGCACAAGAAGATTCAAATTAGGACTGGGATAACAGTTGCTCAAGCTATACTGGAATCCAGTGATATAAAAACATAGACAAAGATACAACTAAAAGACACAAGTAATATTCTGAACAGGGGCAAAAGAAAACACTCCCTGTGTCTTGAAAACAAGGCACATACACTGGGAAATGCTATCTCCTTTCTATGCCTGTCTGGCCATCCCATTAATAGTTCTGAGCATTGATTTTACAGGATCAGGAAAAGGAGCTTATAGAAAAGAGAGAAGCCAAAAAGTGTTAGGAACTCATACTGTATGGAATAATTAATACTAAAGACTGATAAAGAACTTAAGTACATTTAACCAAAGAGAACCTTCATCACAAAATTATACCCACAATACACCGGTAAGAGCTATTGACTTAAGATTCAGTTATCCATTCATTTTAATTACCTATTTCTCTACTACATAGGAAGGAGAAAAATATGAAACGATACCTTCATGTAGTGTTTAAAGATGTCTGCAGCTGCATGCATGTCAACAATATCATAAATGATAAGTTTGCTGAAGGCAGCAAGTAGATTCCTTCTTTTATGTAAGGCTTCAATTTTATTAGCTTCATCTTCTTCATCACCCTCTGGCCACAGAAAATAAAGTGATTATGAATTTAGTCTGTTTATGCAGAGAATCTATACAACTGAAAACTAGCTGAATATTAATTCTGATTTATTTATTTTTCTAGCCAGCTGTGCTGGGGACCAAATTCTGGGCTTTGCACATGTTAGGCAAATGCTCTACCAATGAGCTACAACCCTAGCCAATTTAGTTTCTAATGGGGTGAAAATAGTAAGCTTAATACTTCAGAATAAATAGTAGGAACTAAGATCCCTATATTCTAGCTGTGCTAAGATTAAAGAAACTATAGATAAAGACATTGCTTTTCCTATATTTTTATCATAATATACTGTTGTGTTTACCATTAAATGCTGCCTGCTGCGGGATGTCTTTCTGTATGCTGGGAATATGTGTTGCTCTGATTGGTTGATAAATAAAGCTGTCTGGCCTATGGCAAGGCAGCTTAGAGGCAGGTGGGAAATCCAGGTAGATATACAGGGAGAAGAAAGGAGAGGAGAGACGCGAGCCTGCCGCCAGGAGAAGCAAGATATGAAAGTACTGGTAAGCTACAGCCATGTGGCAACTTATAAATTAATAGAAATGGGTTAAGTTCTAAGAGCTAGCTAACCTGAGCCAGTAGGCCCTACAGTTTGGGTCCAAGCAGCTATGGGACCACAGACTAGGTGGGACCAGAGGAACCTTTCAACAATAGCTGCCTTTTTCTATTTCTTTTTCTTAAAAAAGATTATTTATTTATTTATTTATTTATTATATATGCAGTGTTTTGTCTGTACACATGCCTGCATGTCAGAAGAGGGCCTCAGATCTCATTATAGGTGGTTATGAACCACCATGTGGTTGCTGGGAATTGATCTCAGGACCTCTGGAACAGCAATCAGTGCTCTTAACCCCTGAGACATCTCTCCAGTCCTCTTTTCTTTAATTTTTAATATTTTTATTATTATTTACTTATATGTACATGTGTGTATGTCTGTATATGTGCAGTACCTAAGGTTAGGGCAATCCCCTGGAGCTGGAGTTACAAGCAGTTGTAAGCTACCTGATGTGGGTGCTGGGAATTGAACTCATGTCCTCTGCAAGAACAATACACATTCTTAACCACTGAGCCATCTTTCCAGCCCCAATTTTCTTCATTCTTAGCTGCTAATATATTCACCCAGAGAAGAACTTTCTGAGGTATGGATGAAAAGTTTTTTTAGAAATGGAAATGTAATAGCTAATTTTTGGTGCTTCTCCTACATTTGATTACATAATTGGTTAGAAATTATATATACAAACATATATAATGCTTATTTATTATATGTATATGTTTGTGTCTATATGATTATATGCCACATATGTACAGGTACCCCCTCTGGGAGAGCAGCAGGTGCTCTTAACCAATGAGCCATCTCCATTTCCCAGTGAAATGTATTTTTAAAAGTTTGTAAAAACTATCAAAAACTTGCATAACAAATACTGTCTTTTCCTCAAATTTTGAGCCTTAAGTCCCACTGCTTATTCTATTTGTAGTCCTAGAGAAAGTTACCCTTAAAGATCTAGATAATAGAGTGTATTGACATTCTCATATCCTGGCCCATTTGTATTTGGGATTAGTATTTTTCCTTCACACAGATACAGTTAATATATATTACTTTTCTTTTTGTAAACAGTGTTTTGCAATGTTTGAAATGAGTGGGGATATCTTGTCTCCTGAGATAAATACATACTCAAAACATACTCTGTTCCAGAGTTTTAGTATTTCTCAAATATTTTGATATATATATATATACATATATATATATATATATATATATGTGGTGCTACATATCGAACCTAAAGGCCTTGCATACACTAAACAAGTTTTTTTACCAATAAGCTATGCCCCTAGCCTAATATAGAACATTCTACAAGTATTAAGAAGTGTGGGCTAATATATGTTTCTTTTATTATTATTTTAGGAGAGCTTAAATAATTACTTAACAAAAATCTATTTTAAATGAACATTTAATTACAATTAACCACTAATAATTCATTGTAATTTTTGTTAGCAGTTTGTAGGCTCAGAATGATTTTAACTATACAGTTTGACTATCATTTTTCAGTATTGACACCATATAGTTTTATTTTGTGGCTAATAAGGAAATATTTTGTGTAATAACAGGGAGATGAACTGAAGGTAATTTTTTTTGTTTTTTGCTTTTTGTTTTTCGAGACAGGGTTTCTCTGTGTACTTTTGGTGCCTGTGCTGGATCTCACTCTGTAGACCAGGCTGGCCTCGAACTCTGAGAGATCCACTTGGCTCTGCCTCCTGAGTGCTGGGATTAAAGGCTTGCACCATCGCTGCCCAGCTAGGTAATTTTAAAGAAAGGAGACATCATTTGGTATATTCTTATTGATTTCAAAAATATATGAATATATTAAAAATTTTTAAAGGCAGTTGGGGGACAAGGTTTTACTATATAGCCCAGGTTGGCCTCAAACATACACAGGTAAAACTGCCTCTGCCTCCAGAGAGCTGAGATTAAAGGCAGAGTGCTTATGTAGTGCTTTCTGGTCTGTTACTTGCTATGTAGTTAAGGATTTCTTCAAGTTTGTAGTGATCCTCTTGCCTCTTCTTCCCAAGTACAATGATAATAGGATGTGTGTGATAAAGCTTGGCTTAGATTTGTTTTTCCTCTACAGCACTGGGTTTTGAACTGATAGCCTAGTGTGTGCTAGGTAAACACTGACCCACTGGGTTGCATCAGCAGTTCTCCTTTCATTTTTACATAAAATAATGTAACAGGATCTCACTAAGTTGCCCAGGTTGAACTTGAATGATATAGTTCAGTCAGTCCTGAATTTGCAATTAGCAAGGATTATAGGCATGCTCTTCTACCATGCTCAGCTTATTATTATTTCAGTTTTCTGGTTTCTCTGTGTAGCCCTGGTTGTCCTGGAACTCACTCTGTAGACCAGACTGTCTTGGAATTCAGAGAGATCCTCCTGCTTCTGAGTGCTGAGATTTAAAGGTGTATGCCACCACTGCCCAGCTCCCAGCTTAATTTTTTTAAAAACAGAAACATCTCTTAAGTTTTAGAATTGGATTTACCCCATGCACCTCTGCTATCTTTTGAGGCTGACAAGGTGACAAAAGCCATAAGTACCCATGCTTTGGTTTTCCTCATCTTGATCAATGAAAACGTGATCCATCACAAAACTGAGGAGTTCAGACTGGAGTCCAGTGTCTGGATTAAACACCAAAGGCTGAAGACCCTCTCTGCCACCTGTCATTAACTGGTGGCTGAAAATCATTAAGAGATCACAAAGCAGCATGAAAGCCTGCAATGCAAAGGGAGTTAGTTCATTAGCCAAGTAGTACATGAATTTAGGAATATCTATTAGTACATGAATATAGGAATATCCACAAACCAAATCGGAAACACACTAAATTACATTTCAATACCAATACCACAATAAAAAATCATAAGAATTTTTAAGTTCCAACTTTTCACATTTATCTACCTATGAAATTAATTTTATCATTAAACTGTGGTTACATTGAAGACATTAGTTTCCAATTCTATTTTTTTTTTTAAAGTTGAATGTATTTACTAAAGAACAGCAGACAGAGATTTTGGGTTGAATTTAAAAAAGTTAAGTTCAACTCTGGTAATGTAGGATTATTAACAGATGACATTAGAATTCTATTATACAATGCTTAATCAGGTAATTAGCATACTCTATGATAAATTACAATTCAACAAATTATTATGTAGTACTAAAAATCCATACTTAGATTTAAAAAAACTAATATAAACTATTTTCGAAATACAATTAAAATTAGATTCAACCATTAATATCAAAGTATCTGAAAGCCCCACAATAAATTTCTGTAAAGACAAAATATTATATAGGAAAATTTTTACTTTTTAATTGATGAAGTAAAATAATGTACCATGAGTTTTCTTTCTGTCTTTTTATTTTTTGCGAGGTTTCTCTGTGTAGCCTTGACTGTCCTGGAACTCTCTCTGTATACCAGGCTGGCCTAGAACTCAGAGATCCACCTGCCTCTGCCTCTGCCTCCCAAGTGCTGAGATTAAAAGTGTGTCCCACTACTGCCCAGCTGTGCCATGAGTTTTATAATAATTGATTTTGTGAAATTATTCTGAGTGCAGAAATCTGCAAATAATTCACTAAAGCCAAATTTCTAAAAGCTTACTTAAAAGGAAAGATGACAACTTTGGCATTTATTTTGGGGCAGTTACATACCTGGCTATCTGATTCCAGCAAGAACAATGGCAACTTATGCTCTGACTGTACAGCTGTGACATGTATTAAAAGTATTAAGATACTTAAATACTATTTATAAAGGCAGAAACTTTCAAGAGAATCTAGAATTATTTTATTTTATTTTTTTAGAGGCAGGGCTTCTCTGTGTAGCTTGGGAGCCTGTCCTGGAACTTGCTCTGTAGACTAGGCTGGCCTTGAACTCAGATATCAGCCTGTCTCTGCCTCTCCCAAGGGGAGAATATTTTTTAACCCAGGCTATTTTGGATATAAAATACACCAGAGCAGAAACATCAAATTTTGTTTGAACAGGCCATAGCAAGGTATTTTAGGCAGCAGTGGTGGGTTCTGGAGAGTTAGAGAATAAGACTTAGGGAAGATCATGTACACCCTGGGAAGAAGAGATTTGTGGCAGTTTATGTTAAGAAAAGACTGTGAAGGATGAAGATCTTTTAATTTGACTTATTTTGTAGCCCAATTAAAAAATAACAAAAAAAGAAGATATACATTTTGTTTTACATAAAAGAATTCCTTAGTACAAAGTATATTAAATAGTTTGTAAGTTTTTTATAATGGAAAACCCTTCAATTTCTTGGGTCACATTCTGACCATCTTTATGCAGTATCCCTCCTTAGGGAGGATCTGTTGAATATAAGGGATCGTGTCATCTGAATGCTGACTTCTAGACTCCAAGTACACAGACTCAGGAGTTTACTGCCCAGAAGGAGCTGATTATCTCATCAAAGCCTGTAAAAGGCTTTTTTGCATAGCTACACTATGTCAACATATGTACTTGGCTTCATGGTGGTCAAGAGGTAGCTACGTAGAGGATTATGGTATGGTCATACTTTAGACACATGGGCTGACATATTCATATGTATACATATGAAGAAGCTAGACACATATGTATACATATGAAGCTCTTTCAGGTATCAGGAGCTGAAGGTGAGAAGTCAACCCAAGTTATGATGTCAGCTCACCAGACGCTCAATATTTTAGCATAGAATTTGTAGGAATCAAGAACTCCAAATTTGAACTTAAGTCTTCCAGTTGACAGGAATATACTTGGCAAAGTACAAGAATAGAAGATGCAGCCTGGTTTATAACTTAAAATATCCATACATCTATATTCTAGGTTGTATATGTTATGGATAGACATATGTACTAAAATTTGAAACATTGTATCTTCTAAGTGTTCATCAATACATTTGGGTTGTTAATCATAGTCAGTATAGAACAATATTAACTAATAATTCCTTACCTGTTCCTTAACTGGAGTATTAACATTAGATAGGCACTGTTGGCAAACAGCCAAAAAAGATTTCACTGTCTTCCTCAAAACCAACAAATCCTCCTGTAAAACACATTTAAATATGCAAACATGAATAACAATACACCAGAAAACTGATCCAATGAAAAAATAAACAGAAAACAGTCAAGCTGTTTATTGTAAAGAAATTCAATCATCATTGGGAAACAATTAGTAAAGTTATTTCCTAGTTATTGAACATAATGGAAAGGGCAGAGACCCAGAAATACTAAACATTCAGTCATATTAAATAATGAAATGATCAGTGTGACTATTCAGAAAGATTTCCCATTATAAATATAGTTTTATATAGGCTGATATTAGAATTGCTAGCTCTATAACATATAATGTAAGATGATGGAATATAAGGCTGAAGAGATGGTTCAGTGGTTAAGAGCATGTACTGCTCTTCCCAAGGACCTGAGTTCAGCTCTCAGCACCCATACTGGGCAGATCACAACTACCTGTCCCAGCTCCAGGGGGTCCAATGCTTTCCTGGGCACATGCAAACACATCTACACAGAGACATACACACAAACGTGTAATTAAAATAAAAACCAAATAAAAAATAAAACTTTCAAAAACATGATGGAGAGGACACTGAAAAGAAGAAAAAACATGTTAGCAAGAAACATGTCTCCTATCTTTATAGTGTACTGCAAAGTGATTGAGGGAAATGAGTATGTGGCTTAATTCTAAGCTTGGAGATAAATAGGATTTCACATTAGACAGTCTGATAATATTCCACATATGGTAACATTTAAAAAGTATGAAGATAAATTTTATTTTCTTCTTGTTCTTAAAACTATTTTTTATGTTTGTTTGTTTATTGTGTGTGTGTATGTGTGTACATGTCAAGGCAGAGGGAAATTTGCAGGGGTCAGATTTTTATTTCCATCTTATGTGTTCTAAGATAGAACTCAGGGCAATATGCAGCAAGTACTCTAACCTGCTGAGACTTCTTATAGGCCCCTATTTTTCTTTCTCTTTAGACAGGGTTTTACTGTGTAGCCCTGGCTGTTCTGGAACTCACAGAGATCTCTCTCTGCCTCCTGAGTGGGATTAAAGATACTTGTCACCAAGTCTGTCTTTAAAAAAAAAAAAAAGAAAGAAAGAAAGAAAGGAAGAAAGAGAGAAAGAAAAGACACCCCCCCACCCCCACCCCGCCCACCTTTGGTACTAGAGACTGAACTGAGCCTTGAAAAGAAATACAAAACCTGGTTCCTCCAAAGCCAGAACCCAGGGTAAAATGGTCTCTGCAAAGAAGGGGAGAAGGCACTCAAAAGGAAAGCTGATACTGGCAAGCATGGAAACAGTCCTGCAGACAACACAGATGCCAAAACACACCAGGCACAGACAGCTGAAGATGCCAAGAGAAATGTGTTCACTTCCACCCCCCTCCCCGGGTTTCTCTGTGTCACAGCCCTGCATGTCCTGGAACTTTCTTTGTAGACCAGGCTGGCCTCCAACTCATAAAGATCCACTTGCCTTTGCCTCCTGAGTGCTGGAATTAAAGATGTGCACCACCACTGCCTGGCTTAAAATGTGTTAATTTTTAATTACTCTGTAGTTCTGGTTACTGTTTGAAATACGTTTTTAAAAATCAAGGTTTATAAAACTGTAGGGTTTTTTGAAGTTGTTATCACAAAGAATACTTTATTGTTTTTTCTGGGGGAGGGGAGGCATGTGTCACTAACATGTCTCCCAACCTTTCCCTGCTAATTTAGGAAGAGTCCTTTGTTCCTAGGAGGGACTTTCTGATGTTGATGGGTGTGACCACCTAGGCACAAAATGCCTTGTTCACACCACAAAACTCAACACTTTTATATCCTCCTCTCCCTCTACAACAAGTATAGACTTAACTCCCTAAAAACAGAGACCTGTTGGGACTTGGACCCCTAAAACTGGTTTTGCCAGTGTGTTGGGAATCCAGACTTTCCAGTGACATCACTGAGATGGTTTTCCTCAAAAGAGCAGTGGTTCATTTTCTAGAAGACTATGGATCTTCAGACTGGTCATTCTGCTATTTTCATTTCATTTCCTGCAAGTCAGAGTCAGCTTATAAAAGATTAAACAACATCCTTAAGGTGAAACATCAACCCTCACTCCTTTCCCTGTTCAAAGTATGAACAGTTCATTGGATTTCTGATCTTGGTAGTCCATACAAGAAGGGAATTTAGAAGATCTTGTATACTGTTAATGATTGTTTGCCCATGTCCTGTCTGAAATAACATGATTGTTCATGAAACTGGATGCAGTTTGGCGTGGGAAAAATGAATAGGTTCTATTGTTGGACATGTTAGTAGCATCTAAATCAGGAGTTAAGACAGTGTGGACCCTCTGAGTTCCAGAATTTCAAACCAGCCTGGCCAACACACACTGAGAGTTCTGTCTCAAAACAACGCACCCAGCAAATAGAAGCCACCCTCCTCTTCACAAAAGATTCTAAACTGAGTGCAGTAGTATACACATACAATCTCTGCACTTGAAAAGCTAAGGTGGGGGAACCAGGAATTTGAGGCCAGTGTGAGCTACACTGTTCCTCAAACCACAGAACAAACTAAACACAGACAAAATCCCTGGGAGAAGGGGACAGTTAGGATTAAACTTTGAAACCAGGACCATCTGCCATTGGCACTCATTTTGCCCTGACAAATGAGCCAGACACACGCATGTAATTCAGCATTATACTGGTTTTTAAAAGAGTAAGGAAGAATAATTAACTGAATAAAGGACCACATGGAAATAACTTTAAAAGCTACTTTAAATTATTTTAGTAATTTAATAAACTAAAATTGTTTACAACTATTCTGCTTGGTACTCTGTTTTGGGATCTTCACAGGCCAAATGACATTTCAAAATATTTTTGCTAACATGAGCACATATTTTGAAGGAGGAAAGTGCCTGTATTATGCAAAGTGGTAAGAGAAGGACACTGTCTTGAGGACTTTTAATGTTCCTGCAGATAAATACATAGCTACATCTCCAAATTCCTTGAACTTTCAATATCAAACATTTGCAAAGCACTAGGTGGGGGAAAACAGATGAGGTGATAGACAACTACAACAGAATATGTAGTGTGAGGACAGGGGAAGTATGGGATTTATGCTAAACAATTCAGGGTCAGAAGTCTTGGAAGGGTTCTCAAAGATGACATGTTCTGCATCTGGAACCAAGACTAAATTGATAGAACTACACGTAAACAAGCTCTTGATAGAATGGGACAGGGTTACAACCACATGACACACCAGTGTTAAAGATTCTGCAAGGCAGAATGACTAATTAGAATTTCCTGATTGTAGAGAGTTAAAATACTGTAGACCTACAGCCAAATTATGTTTGCCTACTTTTGGTGTCCATCATAGGCATTCATTGTCCACCTGTGTCTGACCTAACATCCTTTTGTCAGAAAAAAATTACAAAATGTATTCTTAGCCTACCAAGATTCCACCAATCCAAAGTTAAGAATGTCATTTGATAGCATCTGACACTTAGAGCGGTTTCCCCAACTCTGATGAAATCCACTTCTGTGCAGTCCTCACCACATGTATTTGGTAAATTCCTTGATTTATGACTTTATTTTGTAAATAATAAAGTATCATGTAAACACTTCTATGGTGGAATATACTAATTGAGGCAGCTGAAATCATGTTGCTGGGTCATGGTCACTCATATTTGGTTCAAGAATAAACTACTATCCCCTTTGAGGTGAAAGCTGCATTTTGCATTGACATAGGTCACACATGGTGATGTATGTCTGTAATGCTAACACCTGGAAGATTGGGGAATATTTTAAGTTGGAAGCCAGTATAGGCGCTATCACAAGACACTGTCTTAAAAACAAAAACCCTTTAAAATCCATATGCTTCCCAAAAAGAAGAAAGGTGTTCTAGGTAGGGCAAAGAATATTGAAAAAGAAAATGGATGTAGCACTGAAAAAAGTTACTATACTTGGGACAAGTACAGGCAAGAAAGCAAACAAAAAAAGGAAACAGGACCTATTTTCACTTAATGTAAGGAAGGAGCCATTTAAAATGTAATGATAATTATTTTGGATATTATACTGAAGGATTTTTATTTTGTCACAGGTGCACTAAATTTTTTTGTGACAGAGTGGAAGATAACATGAAATACACCAGTTAAAGAGTCAATACAATCTTTTGTTGAAAGCTTACTGTGTACCAAATATTACGTTCTATGTTTATAAATCTCATAATCATTAGGAGAAATAACTGAAAATAGTCCAGACTTATTAATTTACTTTCCCCTTCTTCTTCTCTTTCATTTATTTATTTATTTGTTTATTTATTTACAGAGTCTTACCCTGTAGCCCTTGCTGGCCTTGAACTCAAAGAGATCTGTCTGCTTCTGCTTCCAGAGTGCTGTGATTAAAAGTGTGTACCACACCAGGCCCCATTAATAATACATCTCTGTTTTCTAGAAAGGAAAACTAACATTCTGTATACCCACAGAAAGCTGTGTTGACAACAAGCATTTGGTCTTTGTCTATTTCTTAACATACAACTCTTAAAAATCTTTGCAGTTTCTAAAGTGAAGTGACTTTTTCTGTGCTAATAAATAAGATGACTAATGGCTGATACTCCCTAAGTATCTTCAGGCTATTCATTGGAAAGACAAGGAATAATTAGTGTTAGGCCTTTAAAATCCTTTCTCCCTTATAGTTCTGAACAATATTCTAAATACTTATCCTTACACCCACAGATAAATGAAGCTCTCATCTCTTATTAAAGCTTCTTTTTGCAACAGATGGAGACAAAGACGTCTACAGCTGGCCAAAATGGATAGAATAAGTGACTGCGAGGCGACTAACCACAACTGATACATTTGCAGTGAAATCCCTACACCTAAGGCTCAAGGAAATCACGGAAGAAGGAGAGAAAAGAGTGTAAGAGCCAGAGACGCAGGATGCCAGTTGTTACTGTTTGTTACACATGACAGAGAAAATGCATGCATGAACTTTCAACAATACCGTTGCCTGAACAAGGCTAGTATGATACCAGTGCACTCACTAAAGCAGACAGGAGAAATTCTACATGGTCCCTTTCCTAGATGAAGAGCTACAGGTGGTTAATGGCTACAAAGAGAGACACAATCATTTTCTTCCATTGATGAACTCCTCCTGCATGGCTTGTCCAATCCTGAGTGATCAACTCTAGATACATGTACATATAAGAAAAGGTACACAGACTCAGTATGTTATATACTCAATATGTGACACGTGCATATATACACACACACACATATATACATATACATATGTATATGCACATATCAATAATTAAAGAAGAGACCATGAATTTGGGGGAGTATTGGGAGAGTTGGAGGAAGGAAAGGGAAAGGTGGGAGTGATGTAAATGCAATGTCATGTATGAAGTTCTCAAAAATTACATAAAAACAAGTTGAATAAAGAAATCTATTAGAATGAAGTCCAGTACATATGATCAAAACACAACCAAACAACAACCAACCAAACCTTTTCTTCCACTTCCATGCAGTGGGAAGTTAACCGTTGAGTTGGTCATCAAGTACCAATGATTAAATGAAGCATGTTTATGTAATGAAGTTTCCATAGAAACTCAAAATGACAGGTTTCAGGGAGCTTCTAGACAGATGAACACTGCATCTTGGAGATCAGAGTTTCTGGGTGGGGAATATACTTAGAGAGAACATGGCAACTCTATCCTATGTCTAATGTACCTTGAGCCCTACCCAGCTCTTTATCTGTATCTACATAACATTATTATTATTATTATTATTATTATTATTATTATTATTATTATTATTTATAACAACAAGGTCTCATTATGTAACACCCAGATTGGTCTTAAACTCTCATTCTTGTCTAAGCCTCCCAAGTTTTGGGATTACATGTGTGTATTATCATACCTCTTTTGTATTATCTTTTATAATAAAAAGATAAACTGCTTCTTTAAATTCTGGAATCACTCTACCAAATTTATCAAAACCAAGGAGCAGTGATAGGAAATCAGATGTGGTGGCTTTAATGAGAATGTCCCTACAGACACATATATTTCAATGCTGGGTCCCTAGTTGGGACTGTTTTGGAAGGATTAGGTGTGTCCTTATTGCAGGAGGTGTGTCACTGGGGGTGGGCTTTGAGGCTTTAAAAGACTCATGTCATGCTAAGCAACTCTCTTTGCTTCATGTTTGTCTTTCAAGAAGTGAGCTCTCAGTTACTGTTCCAGCACCATGTCTGTCTTTCTGCTGCCATGCTCCCTACAATGAGTAATGGATTCACCCTCTGAAACTGTAAGCCCCAAACAAACTCTTTCTTTTTTAAGTTGACAGTCACAGTATCTTATCATAGCAACAGAAAAATAACCAAGACACCAGATTTACAGCAGGTTAATGAGAAGTACAGATTGAAAAACCTGGAGCTTGGAGCTGACATCAGAAGTGAGCCCTCAACCTATAGGACCCAATACCACTTCCAGATAGTAACAGAACTGAGTTAGAGGACACTCAGCTGATGCGTTCTAAAAAACAAATTCATTTCTGGAGGGGTGAAATCCTCTCACTTTTGGGTCACAGAAATATATTTTGTTGTGGAAGTATAGGAGAAACAGACTTTTCTTTTCCCTTAATATTCTTACATTTGGTAGTAGTAATAGCCCTGACTCATGAACACGAGTTTTAGAAAGAAAAATTATGAAAAAGTATATAGCAGATGAGGAACATTTGGTTGGAAGATTACATATTTACTCATGGTATGAAGAAACTTCATTTGTGTTGTAATTGGTCATGAAATATAACAACTATCAATGGAACTTAGAGATGTGACAGACCCAGCTTCCAAAGAGATGGTTCATTAGGTATGCACAGAAATAGAAAATAAGAAGCAAACTAAACATAATCCCATGGTTATCTTTACAAGCTAAACTAAAGGTAAAAAGGAGAACTTTTTGTATAAAGGCAAGGCCCTGACAATGGATAGACTAAGCTTATATGCCAGTATCTCTGAGCTCATGCCAAATGGTATCAAATCCTTGCCCTCTGTTCACAAAGGGGAAAATTGTTCCAGGACAATATAGATAGCAACTCCAAAACCCTTGGTCACCAAAAAAGTAGTCAGTGCTAGTTAGGGGAAACCCTAGCCAAGAAACTGAGAGAGTGGGATAGAGTATGGAGGAACTACTTTATTTTGAAAATCAGAATAACCAGCTTCCCGAGGAACTTTTATTAAAATACACCTTGGTAATACTAATTAGGAGCAGTATCTTTGGTTTTAAATGCTGTTGAGTGGAAGACTATGAGTTAATTAATGCAGCTCACAAAGCAGCAATCACAGACAACTGTATACCACCTAGACATATAGGATATTATTCCCAAAGCAACAGCTAGTTTGGTGAAACAGATAAAAGCCACTGTTAAATAACCACACAACTCTACCAATAAATGCCAAATGGAATATTCCAGACGAAGCAGTAAATATGTTTTGTATGCAGGCTATTGTGAAATTGGCTCTATGATGGCCATGATAGTTACCCAGTGAACATGCCTATGATGGTTTAAATGAGAATGCCCCACAAAAGCTCATGTGTTTGAATGCTTGGTCCCTAGTTGGTAGAACTGTTTGGGAATGATTAATACGTGTGACCGTGTTGGAGGAAGTGTGTCAGTGGGGCAGGCTTTCATGTTTCAGAAGCCCACACCTATGGTGATATTTTATTTGTACTGAAATGTAATTTTATTTGTATGTTAATCAATAAAGTTGCCTGGGGGTCAGAGCTAATAGCAAGCCATTGCAGAAGCTGGGCGTTGGTGGTGCACGCCTTTAATCCCAGCTCTTGGGAGGCAGAGCTAGGCGGATCTCTGTGTGTTCAAGGATACAGCCAGCATGGAGATACACGCCTTTAATCTCAATACCAACCATAGAAGACCTGGAGGACTGTACAGATAGGCAGTGATGAGGCGGTCATGTGGTTGGGTTTACAACCAATGAGAAGGTGGAACAGAAAGTCTTTATAAAGACAAACACACAGGAAGTAAGTCTCTTGGCTGAAGAGGATAGCTGCAGAGTGAAGTGTAAGGCTCTTAGCTCTGACCTCTTGGGGTTTCATCTTTGCACTGGTTCTGTGTTTCTTATTGAATAAGACGGTTACTTCTACGCACACCATTCCCAGTTTGTCCTCTGCTTTGTGTTTGTGGATCAAGATGTAAGCTCTCAGCTACAGTTTTGGTGCCATGCTCCATGTGTTATGGTCAGAGACGCTAATCTTCTGAAGCCATAAGCAAATTAAATGCTTTCTTTTATAAGTTGCCTTGGTCATGGCATTTTTATCACAGCAATAGAAAAGTAACTTAAAATAATGACTATGCATTCTGTGATTAAAGGCAGTCTTTTTTATTCTCCAGTAATATACATTTTTTTGTATAACCTTAATGCCTCAAAATTGGCAATTAGTTCAAGAAGCCATATCAGACTTGCCATCTCATTTTGCTACACAAGTCTAATCAAAGTAATAGGAGAATGAACAAAGTCAAAAGGATAGAGAGTCAAAGGGGAAGGTGGGTATTTTAAACTTAGGGTGGTGAGATGGCTCATCCAGCAATATTGCCCACTGTGCAAACCTAACGACCTGAGTTCAATCCCTGGGTCCCACAGAAGGTAGAAGGAGAGAGCCATTTGTCATCTCACATACTCATATAAGTCATGTATACACAATGATAATAAGTTCTAAAAACTTTAAACTTAGAAATAGTTAAAGGCTGAGGGTAAAGATCACAAGCCTGCTGGTTTCTGCTATTACCATCTATGACCCAGGAACTCCAAGTTGCTTACTGTAGTTATAAACAATATCTTGATCTCTCTTGTACTATAAAAAGATAGTAGGAACTAAAGGAGTCAGGTAGACAGGAGAAAGTATTGATGGTTAGGACCAAAATGAAAGGCTTGAAATTTCCAAATGATCTCAACTCAGAGGAAAGAATTTACCACATTGTTCTAAACCTGTACTAGCCACTGTGTTTATGCTGCAGATAATATGTCTTTTAGTATAGGATCTTAGTTTTGGCAGAGGAAAGCCCTTTGACAAGGACTGACATTTAATATCAACAAATTAACATGTATTATTAACTGAAATACTTAACTGCTAACTGAAACAAATCAATTTAGTTGTCTTAAAAACCTAGCCAGCAATGAGTATCATTCTTATTCTGTATATTAGGAAACTGAAGCTTAAGATGAGGCAACTTATTTTGCTACTACTAGCTAGAATGAGCCAATTATTTTAACTTAGTATTTAACTCCAAAAGTTAAATACTTATCTTACACACACACACACACACACACACACACACACACACACACACACACACAGGAACTGAACTTTTAAATACATTTGGTAAGTAGCAAGAAAATATTTAATTAACACCTAGTAACTGTTAATTACCAGAAAAAAAAAATCAAACTAACAAACCTACTGCAGGAAGGAAAATGGGTTACTTTAGATGATAAAATATGTATTTTATTTTCATTTAAAAAAATGGCCTGATAGTAAAATAGACTCCTTTGTCATTAATTTGGTTGGACAAAATCTCCTTGTACTAGAAAGCACATTGTTATGTTTTGTCTAAATATGATTTTTTGTGCATGTGTACTTATGTATTTGTGTATGTGCACGTGCATTTGCATGCATAGGCCAGAAGTCAACATTAGATGTTTTTCTAAATCTTTCTTCATACTATTCTTTGAGACAGAGTCTCTCATTGAACCTGGGGCTCACTGACTTAGCCGGGCTGCCTGGTCAGCGAGCCCTGGGGATCAGCCTATCTCTGCCTTCCTAGCACTAGGATTACAGACATGTCATTCATAGCCAGATTGTAAGACGGGTACAGGGGATCTGAACTCATGTCTTCATGACTACACAACAAATATATTACTGAACTATCTCCCCAATCCCTAAGTATTTTAAAAATTGTTTTTGGTCTCTGACAAGCTCACTTAAAACCCATTTTTTCACACTATAGAAATTATTTAGGATAGATTTTTTTCACTCCCCACTTATCACTTAGCCCAGGAAAGAATATTTCAATGAGTTTGAGTGTTAAACAGTACCCACTGGTGGACAGGCTAGTGAAACAGAGGAACCCTTCATAGGAGATTCTCTACCAGGAAACAAGATCCTTAACTTGGAAGTCCAGGATTAGGGTTGCAAACACAGCACACACTCTTAGTAAACCGCTGAAACCATAAACCATAAGGTTTTACTTTTCTATACTAAAAACATTTATTTCTGGTTCTCAGATGATTTGAAGATGTTGGAATTGTATATACATTTCAAGGTCAGAATTTTTCTGACTAGTTACATCTAGATTATTTTCCTGTTTGGTATTTTGAGAAAGGGCTTCACTGCCACTTAGCTAGGTGAACTCAGCTTTCTGAGGTCTAAGTGCTGGGATTAAAGGAAAATGTCAATTTGATTAGCTCATGGGTATTAAATGAGACCTGAATCTTTCCTGTTTTTTTTTCCCCTAGACCAGTTAAACAATTCCTTGTGATTGGACATAGCAAGAATAGATAATGAGGACAGAATTTTCAAAAAACAAAAGGCAGAAGGACAGACTCTAAAAGCAAAATAAATTGTTTATATACTAGTGAAACTTGCTCTATAGGTATAGTTATTATCTCTCAATCCTTGCCCCATTCCTTTCTTCTCAAAGCAGTAACTGCAGATGGCAAGATCCTAGCTGCACTTTGTTATTATAGGAATTCTGGGCAAAGATCCAAGTAAGCTATTTCTTGTTCATAACTACAATGAAGAAGTAGGGGAAGAACAAAATGAAAGCAGTGAAGAGCCTGTCGTTTTTTAAACATTCAGCTTACTCCTAGGAATGTGATTTGTGGAAAAAAGTACAAGGTTGAAACGAATTGGTCACCTCTAGCAGCCCTTCCCTACTCCTCCTTTCTTTGGTCTGTTTGGATGTTAAGTGGAATTTGCAGAGGAGACACTATAGTCAAAAATGTAAAGAAGGAATGTATTTTTAATAAAGTATTTCATTAACAATGTAAATTATAGTAATCTAGGGGATGATGGCTTTGACTTAAAGGATTAGGATTAGGGCCAGAGTCCAATGGAGGCAAAGATGTATACTTGAAGTAGTCTAGAATAGAAACATGCAGGGTGACGTAGGGTAGAATACTTGGAAGATTATAGAAAACAGAACATGCTGGGCATCATAGTAGATTTAGAAGGCAGAGGCAGCCAGATCTTTGAGTGTTTGAGGCCAGCCTGGTGTACATAGTGAGTTCTAGGCTGTCCTGGGCCACATAGTGAGAACTCACCCCCAAACAAACAAACAAACAAACAAACATTTAAAAAGGTATTCCCCTCAAAAAAGAAAGAAAAAAGAAAACAGAACAACACGTAGGAAAAGGAAAACTGAAGACAAATTCTTTGTTTACAGGCTAAAAAAGGCAACTAATTTAGTCCCAAGTCTAATATACCAGGCTCTTTAAATGCTTTTGTATAATCCAGTCCTGAGAGAGCTAAAGTAAGAATGATGTTTCTTGTTAGAGAAGAGAGTTCAAGCTGCTTGTAAAAACCAGCACTAGGGGGCACTGGAACAAAGAACACTGAACCTGACTTGCAAGCTTGTCAAAGAGCATCAACACCTACATTTTACAACAACAACACCTGTGTTGACACCAGCACACCTACATTTTACAAAAAGGTCTAAAACTGTTTTGATACAGTTTTCTCAAATACTTCACTACAAAAGGTTTATCACCAAGTTAAATTATAACTTGAATTTAAACTTCAAATATAATTATCATTTAGAATCTCCTGAATGAGAGTACTTATGACAGGTCAGAAGAAAATTAGATTCAAGAAAAATCTCTCTACAAAGAAGCAAACCGGTATTATATATACTTAAGGGTCTTAAGTATACTGTAACTGTTGACTCAGAAATTCCATTCTAAGTGT
Organism: Peromyscus leucopus; assembly: GCF_004664715.2. NCBI lineage: Eukaryota > Metazoa > Chordata > Mammalia > Rodentia > Cricetidae > Peromyscus > Peromyscus leucopus. Next base: position 89,449,498 of record NC_051069.1, on the reverse strand, counting down.
ATAATAAAACATAAAACAATGGAGAACACATGAACAAGGTCTTATATCAGAATGGCCCTTGTAGTATTAATTTCACAGCAAAAAAAAAAAAAAGTTTAAAACTTAAGTATTCAAAATATTCAAGAGGGCAACAAATTCTTATGTAGCCACAAAACAGGCTATTACACATTTATTAAAAATATTCTCAGGGGTATGGAGCGATGGCCAGGGGTTAAGAGCACTTACTGCTCTTGTAGAGCACCTGGGTTTGGTTCTCAGCACTTGCATGGTGACTCACAACCATCTGTAAATCCAGTTCTGGAGACCAGGTGCTCTTTTACAAACACACTGCATATAGATACATGTAGGCAAAACATTCATTCATAGACATAAAATAAAAATAAACCTTAAATATATTCTTGGGAGACATTCAACCACAGTCTCTGGGAAAAAAAAGGGGGGTAAAGGCTGAATACAGCCATGAGAAAAGCAATGGGTACTTTAAATAGCTGGTAGAAGGGCCACACCCAGGAGAACAGCAGCCAAGGCAGGACCAGGGAAAACCTCTTCACCTTAGCAGTGGGTATTCAGCACTTACAACCAACAGAACAGAGGCAAAATGCCATTTAAAAAGATTTCTGCTGTCCTAGAGAGTATCAGATCAAGTACTAGGGCCTGCACATTAGAACCTGACAAAAAGAGCATTGGGATACTGTGGAAAAGAAACTTTGAAACAGATTTAAACAGTATTCAGGAAGCTGAACATTCAATGGGAACTAAAGTTACATCAGAACTTTCACACAGATTTCAGGCAAGAACTGCACAGGAGCCAGGCCAACATTTGTACCGGGGCCTAGAAGGAAATCCTGCAGTTGTGACCAGATCAGAGACTCCACCTGGGAACCACCCAAAGGCAAGGCAGAGGAGAGAAAGGAACCACCCACAGAAGAGGACTGCCCAGCAGAAGGAAGAAACTTGATAGTCCAAACAAGAGCCAACAATCAGGCAGTTTTTACATCCTAAATCTTCACCCAATTTTCTCCTCTATATTTATCCCATCTGTATTTAATATCCAAGGTCATTTTAGAAGTACTCTATTTCCTACTACAGAGATACCTGAACATCAATGTTCACTGATCTATTCACAATACCTAGGAAATGGAATGAGTTAGAGGTCTATCAATTGTGTGATATGAAGATGTGATACATATGCACAATGTAAATTTTACTCAGCTGTAAAGAAAAACAGAAATCATGAAATTTGTAGGAAAATGAATGTAACTGATAAATATTAATACTGAGTAAAATAACTCAGGCTCAAAAAGAAGAACACTGCATGCTCTCTCTCCTATGTGGACCCCAGCTTTGAAATCTTAGAACTGTATGTTTAACCTGGAGTGTTAGGAGAGGCAGGCAGCTAGAGGGTTTTGGGGAGAGGGTGGTGGTGGAGGAGGCTTTAGAGGAGGTGGGAAAGTAGAACATATGCAGTATGAAGTAGGGTGGGATGAGGGGAATCACATTCTTTGGTAGAGAGACTTGTAACTTACAGTTACTCAGTTAAATAAGTTTCTACCTACACGCATGCATGCAACTCTAATTAAATGCAATGAGCTACAAAAAAGGAGGACCTAAAGAGACAACAGCATCAGTGGCAGCAACAAGTCTCCTAAAACCCCTAAGAAGCGGGAGAACTTTCTGCAAAGAAGGGTTTTCATAAGAGGAGGAGGGAAGAAGAAAGGACAATGGGGATGGATTTTGATTAAGGAGTATTACATATATATGAAACTGTGAAAGAATAAACAAACATTTTTTAAACATATTTTAAAGATGATTTAATTTCTTTGATTTTTATTCTAAAAGAAGTTTGAAAAATAGTATAAATCAAGTTACTTTGAGACAGTGCCTAATTTTTTGGCTCAGAATAGCTTTCAAATTATGATCCTCCTGCCTCTGCTTCACTAAAGACAATCATTACCATACCTGGAAATATTTTCTTTTTTCTTCAGATAGTGTCTCACATAGCCCAGGCTAACCTCAAACTTGCTAGGTGGGTGAAGACGACCTTAAGCTCCTGGTCTTCAAGCTTTTCCCTCCTGACAGCTGGGATTCCAGTCATGCATCATTAGACCTTGTTTATGTGGTTCTGGTGACTGAACTCAGGCTTTCATGCAAGCTAGACAAGCACTCTACCAACCCAACTATAATAAACACAGTGCTCTGCGTTCTTTCTTTTAAGATTTACTTATTTTAATCTTATGTGTATAGTGTCTTGCATTCATTATGTCTGGGTACAGCATGCATGCATGTCTACAGAGACCAGAAGAGAATGTTAGATCCCCTGGGACTGGAATTACAGCTGTTGTTAGCTTCCACATTAGCTGCCATGTGGGTGTTAGAAATTGAACATGGGTTCACTGGAATGCCAGTGCTCTTAACCACTGAACCAACTCCTCAGCCCCCAAGAATATTGTTTTCTTTTCTCTTTCTTGTTCTCCTCCTCAGCTTTCTTTCTTAGATCTATCTATGCCTGCCTCTCAGGTGATGAGATCAAAGGTATATGCCATCACACCCTGCAGCAGTATTTCATAATAAAAAAAAATGTACTCACTGAAAAGAATTATGGATCTACATGAGGCTAGAAATATATTTTTAAAAATAATAAAAGAAAAATATTAAAACATTCACAGTGGTTATCTACAGCTGGTAATATTTGGTGGGTTTTTATACTGAGAATACATCAAATAAATATCTTAAAGCCAAAATGAATAAAAATTATTAGTTAAAAATTTAAATGAACTCTTCAGAGATTTTAAAGTAAGTTGCCATAAATAATCAATGATCAGGGGAACAAATAGTGGTCAGGTGGCCCGTTTCCTTACTACTAGTCAAATAATCCAGCCTATCTTAGCATTCTTTAAAAAAAAATTACTTCATATAATGAATTGTGAGATTATTTTTAAATGACAACACTAAAATATTTAGTTAACATTTAAAAATAAAAAAAAAAGGATTCATTTCTTTTAATCTTATGTGTATGATTGTTTTGACTGCATGCATGTGTGTATACTACATGTGTGCCTGATACACACTAAGCCACAAGAGGGCACTGGATAGTGGAGTTAAAGATGGCTGTGAGCTGCCATGTGGTGCTGAGAAAAGAAGCCAGATCCACTGCAAGAGCAGCAAGTGCTCATAACTGCTAAGCTATGTCTCCAGCACTACAATTAACATTTACAAATTTATCAATATATACATTTTAGGAAATAAAGAGGAAAAAGGGGAGATTTTAATTGCATTACTACTAAGTATTCTGCATATTTCAACTGGTACTACAAATGAGACATATAAAATCACACTAACTTCTTATTTAAACATCATTAAGCATATAGAATGATGAATAAATCCTAGAAGTGTGCCATATCTGGGCTAGAAGCAATACAAAAAAAAAAAAATCAATGAAACAAAGAGTTGGTTCTTTGAAAAAAAATCAACAAGATAGACAAAACCCTAGTCAAATTAACCAAAAGGCAAAGAGAGAGCACCCAAATTAACAAAATCAGAAATGAAAAGGGACACATAACAACAGACAAGGAAATCCCGAGAATCATCAGACCATACTTCAAAAACCTGTACTACACAAAAATGGAAAACCAGGAAGAAATGGGCAATTTTCTGGACAAATACCACATACCAAAATTAAATCAAGACCAGATAAACCATTTAAATAGGCCAATAAAACCCAAAGAAATAGAAACAGTCATAAAAAGTCTCCCAACCAAAAAAAGCCCAGGACCAGATGGTTTCAGTGCAGAATTCTACCAGACTTTCAAAGAACTAATACTAATACTCTTCAAATTCTTCCACACAACAGAAACAGAAGGAACACTACCAAACTCTTTTTATGAGGCTACAATTACCCTGATACCCAAACCACACAAAGATGCAACAAAGAAAGAGAACTACAGACCAATCTCCCTCATGAACATTGATGCAAAAATACTCAACAAAATACTGGCAAACCGAATCAAAGAATACATCAAAAACAATTATCCATCAAAACCAAGTAGGATTCATCCCAGGGATGCAAGGATGGTTCAACATACGAAAATCTGTCAGTGTAATACACCATATAAACAAACTGAAAGAAAAAAAAAAAAAAACCACATGATCATCTCCTTAGATGCTGAAAAGGCCTTTGACAAAATCCAACACCCCTTCATGATAAAGGTCTTAGAAAGATCAGGAATACAAAAAACATTCCTAAACATAATAAAGGCAATTTATAGCAAGCCAACAGCAAACATCAAATTAAATGGAGAGAAACTCAAAGCGATACCACTAAATTCAGGAACAAGACAAGGCTGTCCACTCTCCCCATATTTATTCAATATAGTACTAGAAGTTCTAGCTAGAGCAATAAGACAAAAGGAGATTAAAGGGATACAAATTGGAAAGGAAGAAGTCAAACTTTCACCATTTGCAGATGATATGATAGTATACATAAGTGACCCCAAAAACTCTACCAGGGAACTCCTACAGCTGATAAACTCCTTCAGTAAAGTGCCAGGATACAAGATCAACTAAAAAAAAATCAGTAGCCCTCCTATACACAAATGATAAAAGTGCTGAGAAAGAAGTCAGAGAAACATCACCCTTTACAATAGCCACAAATAATATAAAATACCTTGGGATAACACTAACTAAACAAGTGAAGGACCTTTTGGATAAGAACTTTAAATCTCCAAAGAAAAAAATTGAAGAAGATATCAGAAAATGGAAGGATCTCCCATGCTTATGGATAGGTAGGATTAACATAGTAAAAATGGCAATCTTACCAAAAGCAATCTACGGATTCAATGAAATCCCCATCAAAATCCCAACACAATTCTTCACAGACTTGGAAAGAAAAATACTCAACTTCATATGGAAAAACAAAAGACCAGGATAGCTAAAAGAATACTTTGGAGGCATCACCATCCCTGACCTCAAACTCTACTATAGAGCTATAGTAATAAAAACAGTTTGGTACTGGTATAAAAACCGACATACAGACCAATGGAATCAAATTGAAGACCCTGACATTAATCCATGCACATATGAACACCTGGTTTTTGACAAAGAAGCCAAAACTATATAATGGAAAAAAGAAAGTATCTTCAACAAATGGTGCCGGCATAACTAGATGTTAATACGTAAAAGATTACAAGTAGATCCATATCTGTCACCATGCAAAAAACTCAAGTCCAAGTGGATCAAGGACCTCAACATAAATCCAGTTACACTAAACGTAATAGAAAAAAAAGTAGGAAGTACTCTTGAACGTATTGGCACCGGAGACCATTTCCTAAATATAACACCAACAGCACAGACCCCAAGCACAACAATTAATAAATGGGACCTCTCGAAATTGAGAAGCTTTTGCAGGGCAAAAGACACGGTCAATAAGACAAAAAGACAGCCAACAGAATGGGAAAAGATCTTCACCAACCCCACATCTGACAGAGGATTGATCTCCACAGTATATAAGGAACTCAAGAAACTAGACATCAAAATACTAAGCAGTCCAATTAAAAAATGGGCTAAAGAGCTAAACAGAAATTCACAAAACAAAATCACAAATGGCTGAAAGACATTTAAAGAAATGCTCAACATCCTTAATCATCAAAGAAATGCAAATCAAAACGACTCTGAGATACCACCTTACACCTATCAGAATGGCTATGATCAAAAACACAAATGACAGTCAATGTTGGAGAGGATGTGGAGCAAAGGGAACACTCCTCCACTGTTGGTGGGAATGCAAGCTTGTACAACCACTGTGGAAATCAGTATGGCGATTTCTCAGAAAATTAGGAATTGAACTACCTCAAGACCCAGCCATACCACTATTGGGCATATACCCAAGGAATGCTGATTCATACCATAAAGATACATGCTCAGCTATGTTCATAGCAGCACTATTTGTAATAGCCAGAACCTGGAAACAACATAGATGCCCTTCAACTGAAGAACGGATGAAGAAAATGTGGTACATATACACAATGGAGTACTACTCAGTGGAGAAAACAATGAAAGCATGAAATTTGCAGGCAAATGGATGGAACTAGAAAAAAATCATCCTGAGTGAGGTAACCCAAACCCAGAAAGACAAACATGGTGAATTCTAGATATAAAATAAAGAACAATCAGACTACAACCCACAGAACCATGGAGGCTATAGATATAGCATGGAGGTCCCTATGACGACTGTGGCTTATAATAAATTTCAGTTTTACTCAATTCCTGAGCAAGCCTCAATGAAACATCTCACTAGTAAGATAAGAATACATACTGTATCAAGCTGATAATAGAAAAATAAATTAATTAATTTTAAACAATAAAAATAAAGAAAAATAAAAAAAGAATGTAAAGAGTGGTAACAAAATATTAGGTTGAGATTAGAATAAATTATGCTCAAAGTCTGTGATTTTAGGCAAGGCTCAATCTCTGACAGTGGTTGCATCCATGTAAACGGGGATTTTGATAGGACCTCCTGCTGTACAGGATAATCTTGAAGATTTCATTAGAGCATTTTTATTCTCATGTGATATATCAGTAAGGTAACAATAACAATAATCTTCCTTCTGTTCTTCATCTAAATTAAACAGATTTAATTAAATGATTTTCAAGTTCTTTAGAGTCCTAACAGTATATTTATCAACAACAGTATAATGTCAGTATAGTAAATACAACACAGGACAATTTAAACATTTTTCAAGGATTTATACCAGTTCAACAATTACATTATGTAGGGTAAAAAGGAATAGGAGATTATTATGGAGAATCACAATGTTTTTGTTCTAACAGTTGAAAAATTAATATTAAAAAACGAATTATATGTAGGTGTGTGTGTTTCTGTATGTGGATAGGTACATATGGAGGGCAGGTACCCTTGGAGGAATCGGATCCCCTGGAGTTGGAGTTATATATGATTGTGAGCTGCCTGACATGTGTGAGAATCAAACTCAGGTCATCTGAAGAACAGAAAGTGCTCTTAACCACTGAGGCAACCTCCAAATTAATTTTTTGTGTGTGATAAAACTATGTAAAATATCAACAACAACCATCACTCAAATAGCATTACAAAAAAGTATAACACAAATCTTTCTTCTCTTATACCTGCTCCCATAGACATTCTATTTTCTAGGGGTAACTACTATTAAGGTTTCTGATGAGAATATGTATACATCTTAATAGTTTTAGTTGGTTCTGCTGTGGATATTGTTCTATATAATAACTGATGGCAATGACAGGCAGGGGTGGTGGGCAGGGAGAGGAGATTTGGGAGCGGGGTGGGGGAGGAGACTGCGCCGCAGGGCGCATGTAGAGATCTGGTAAGCAAGCACTCAGTATAGATTTATAGAAATGTTAATTTAAAAAAAAAAACAAAAGTGCACGCATACATTTATAATGATATAAGTCTGATGATTATTTATAATATTGTATGCTTCTAGAGTCAGCTAATTTTTAATATTTTTTTTTTTTTTTTTTTTTTTTTTTTTTTTTTTTTTTTTTTTTTTTTTTGTCCCAAAATTGTATCTGCTAAAAATTCTTTAAGCCATGTGCTTTTAGAAGATTTAGATTTGACTGTTAGGTGTTTGGGGAACACACTACAGAACTCTTAAAAACCTCAACATGATTTTTACCACTGAAATAGGATTTCTGTGAAAACTAGCTCATGGTTCTAAGTCTGATCAGAGATATTCTTCCCTTTAATGAACGACAGATTTTAAGATAGGTGTTTTTGTTGTTGTTGTTTGGGGTTTGTTTTTAAAATCTCAGCATGAATGGAGCTGGTGTGCATTTATTTTTGTCTACCATTGAATCAGAGCTCTCTCTTCATGATCTTGAGTTTATCAGAGAGATGTTAGACTTAATAAGACTCTAGATTAGAAGTGACCATCAATGTGAGGGGACTTTAGTATTGTTTTATTTTCTTACAAAAAAAAGTCAATCCACTATTAAAATAGAATATTGTACTTTATTTTCTATCCCATGTTTTCCATTTAGCTTCAGGGATCCAGGATTATTAAGTTATTTTTAGCTTATGTCAGCTACTCTGGCCCAGAATCAAAACCTGCATATTGTCAGACTCAATGTTCCCTCTTTCTCACATTATTTTGTCCATTAGAGCTTTGGTTTCTAGTACCATTCTGTCTGCCTTAAAATAGAAAAGAAACAGCACTGCTATTTCTTAGAAATATTTTCATTTTGTGCATTATTTAAATATATGTGTACACATGTGTAAATGTATGTTATATACCTACTAGTAGAAGACTAACATACACTCAAAGCAAAAAACTGATTAACAATAAGCAATAATTTTATAAATATGATTTATGTAACTTATAAGATATTAAATGAGTTCAGCACGGTTATTATTTTCATAAACCTTCTGCTTACAGAAGTCCTTACTTACTTTGGAAGGAGAACCGTCAGTAATCTTCACCAGCTGCCACAGAATCGAGTAATGGGAACACTGCAGTGCCTGTACGACTATCTGTGTCAATGAAAATAAAAATTTTAATAAAAAGAGATAATTTGTTTGCACAGTACTAAATATAAATAATACTTATAAGCTTTATTTCATAATGAAGTTTCAAATCTAAATTTTTATAGAGTCAGAGTAGATTGGTTAAAAATCATAAATCAAAAACTCAGAAAATAAAGAAAAAAACAAATTTTGAAAATATCAAGTCAGATAGATAATGCTGTTTTAAACAAAAATGTACTGCCATGAATATTTTGCTGTTAAAGAAATTGATGAAACTATTTTATCCAAATTTAAAATAGGAAATATTCTACTTATTTTAAAGCAAGATATAATACTTATATCAAATTTGCATAAACAAGGCTTTATGCTTAATGAACCAAAGTAAAGCGAAAATACTCATGTAGCCACTATTTATGTCACCTTTCTTCTTCTAAAATTAACAGTGATTCCAACTTCCATGATAATAACCATATTTCCAGAGTATCTAGTCTACATCCTCAAAATTTACTATGATTAGCTATGAACAAACAAAATAATTATGAACAAACAAAATAATATAATTATGGATTACTTTGACTTGCTTTCATTTATCATTTATGTTTAAAATTTGTATTTGCTGTACCTATAAATTATTAAATTTCAGTACTGTAAAATATTTAGAACATACTCCTAATTATTTGGTTATTGATACATTGTAACATGCTGAATTTTAAATCATTATGGATAATTGGTATTAATCATTTCATATATATCTTTTGGTACACTGTGTACACGCTTTTCTAGGGTGGAGATTTCCAGTGATTTTAGTGTTCTGGACCTGCTAACACTTTTAAAAGTTACTAAGGGCCGGGCGGTGGTGGCGCACGCCTTTAATCCCAGCACTCGGGAGGCAGAGCCAGGTGGATCTCTGTGAGTTCAAGGCCAGCCTGGGCTACCAAGTGAGCGCCAGGAAAGGCGCAAAGCTACACAGAGAAACCCTGTCTCGAAAAAACCAAAAAAAATAAAAAAAGTTACTAAGGAAGCCCAGGCATGGTGGTCCATGTCTGTAATTAGCATGTGGGGGTTCCAGAGTAGCCTGGACTAAATAGCAAGTTCTAAACCAGATTGAACTACATAGTGAGGCTCTGTTACCAATCAACCAACAGCCAATAAAGCAACCAATCCATGCCTACTCTTACTTAAGCTACCCCCACTTTTCCTTTTTATATCAGCATCTGAATTCCTCCTGTCTCATGAAATACCTTGTTCAAGTCTTTGGTCTCCACTCTCTATGGAGATGATAAAATTCAAGGAAATAAAACTGATCAAGAATCATAATATTTATAAAATTCCATTGGGGCAGACTCACACCACCATCTGAGCATTAAACACAGGGCCTTACACATGTGAGTTACACTGCCAGCATGGAACAAGCTTTTCATTACATTTTAGTTTAAGTACATAGTATACCTTTATTGCAATAAAGTGTATATAATATTATTCCATTATTTTACCCACTAAATTTATCTAATGTTTGTATTGACACACAATAATCTTTAATACCATAGAAACAAATTACATGTAGATAATAAGTTCAAAGAAAAATCAACAAATAGAAGGCTGCAGAAACTGAGTAAATGTAGTTCTGTTAATTTTCTAGTATTAGGTTTCAGATTACATAGGCAAAGGGTATCATCATATGCCTACATGAAACTCAATACCTTGTAAGAATTAAGAGGAACAAGTGGTGCTGCTTTTGATGAATCACTAATGAGACAATTCCATGGTTTTACTCAAAGAAAAGATTGATTTATGATACAAATCATAAGGATTCCTAAAACACCATCAAGATATATGCATTAGTGCTATAAAGCCATTCTGTGTGTGTGTGTGTGTGTGTGTGTGTGTGTGTGTGTGTGTGTGTGTATGCTCACTGATAGAATAGCTGGTAGTCCTGAGATACTTTGGGGTAAATTCCAATTTACTATTATCAAGTACACTAGTGAGAAGGTTTTGGTGGAGGAAAAGACAAGATTTACAAACTCTCCTGGAAGTAAGATGCCATGTTGCTTAGTGCTACAGAGCTGGCTGAGCACACAAAGCCCTGGGCTTGATCCAACAAGCAAAATGAAAAAGTTTTTAATTTGAAACAAAATGAACTGTTAAATAAAGCAGATATTCAAATCAACAGTAATTAGTAGAAAATGGAGATATAGAAATAAGTAATGTTCAAGAATTGCTTAATTTTGTTTATATCACTTATCCGAATCCACACAAACAAACTCCTTTCATATTACACTAGAGGTTTCTTAAAAATAGTTTTGATGGAGTTGGGGATTACTTGCCTAGAAAGCACAAGGCCCTGGGTTCGGTCCTTAGCTCCAGAAAAAAAAAGTATTTTTGATAGTTTCACAGAAGCTTCTTGGTGGTGGATATGTGGAAAGCCAGATTTCAAACAGCTTTTTTCATTTTAATGTTCATTTATTGGTATTCTTCAAAAGTTTACTTTTAATAAGATTCTACTATATTGTTTTACAATAAAAAAAAACTAGCTGTCATTGACTGAGAGACATTTTGCTTTGTCACTGTCGTAATTATATAACAATATAGCTAACCCACGTAATTAGTCATTTTGGTATTTTATCCTCCATACAAAAATACTATTCTAACTTGTCTAGAGATCATTTACTCAGTGGTATCATGCCTATGGAGCATAGATGAAGTAGAACCAGCAATAAAAAAAACTAAACAAACCAAAGGTTTTTTTCTATGTGCCCCTCAACTTTCCCTTTTCTTCATTAACAGCGTCTTGATGGAACCTTCAAATAACAAGTATTAAAGATTTTCTTTCAGTTATCTTCTCTGTTCTTATATTTGCACGAAGCAGTGCTCTTCCTAAGAAGAAAACACTAATTTGTAGCAAATATTTGGTAAATTAAGCAGGAATGCCTTCAGTATTTTTTCTTAATCATATACTCAACAGGTACCAAAGCCCAGGAGCATGATTTCTGAATGAGTGGGAGGGCAATGACACTCTACTTCTTAAATGTATTCTATAGTGCTGGAGTGACCAATATTCCCACTATTTAAAGAAATTGAGTTTTTTGACATTAATCTATTACAGAATCTACCAATAAATTAAGCAATATAAAATTGTTATTAGAGCATTTTCTTAATTTTATAATGGTAATTATGGCTTTTTAATTTCTCACTAGCAAACTAAGTAAGTGAGAATCATTCAGGTTCTGACACATCATGATAAATTTTTTTGTTTTGTTTAGTTTTAAAGAAAGGTTCTTATGTAACTCAGGATGACCTAAATTTTGCTATGTAGCCAAGGATGATAGATAGATAGATAACCTTCAAGTTTGGATCCTCCTGCCTATAACCCAACAATGCTGGGGTTACTGGCTAGTTTCCCAAGTCTGTTTTGATACCACATCTCTTAAAAATAAACTATATTAGTGATGAAAATGAGGACAAGAGACATTCTGGAATATTTAAATGTAGAAAAATTGAATTTGCATAGAAAATGAAGTCTGAATTAAGAGTACAGAATAAAGCGGGTGGTGGTGGCACATACCTTTAATCCTAGCACTCAAGAGGCAGAGGCAGGTGCATCTCTGAGTTTGAGGCCAGCCTGGTCTACAGAGTGAGTTCTAGAACAGCCAGTGCTACACAGAGAAACCCTGTCTCAAACAAAACAAGAATACAAAACAACAACAATGAAAATAATTATGTATAACACATCATCCACATTATAATATCTGTATGTATAGAGCATGTTTAAAATTCTGAAAAAAATCTACAGAACAGTCAATAAATATTTTTCATTTTTATGTCAAGAGACCTTAAGAAGAGAATTAAATTTTATAGTTGGCATATACATGACAAAAAAAAACAAATAAACACCAGTTTCTTTTTATTTTTTTTTTTTTTTTTGTTTTTGTTTTTGTTTTTTTGAGACAGGGTTTCTCTGTGTAGCTTTGCGCCTTTCCTGGAGCTCACTTGGTAGCCCAGGCTGGCCTCGAACTCACAGAGATCCGCTGCTCTGCCTCCGAGTGCTGGGATTAAAGGCGTGCGCCACCAACGCCCGGCTACCAGTTTCTTAATATTTTAAATTTGGGTTAAAATGAGGGACAACTTTAAAAAGAGCCCTTAAATATGAATTAATAATCAATATAGTTGGCAAAGTGATAATAAGACATGTTTAAGATCATTAGCATTAGGAAAATATATCCTATGTTAAAGGCATGAGGAAATACTACTGTATATCAAGAAGGATAGCTAAAGTAAAGATTATCAACATGATCAAGTGTGGGTAAGATGCAGAACATCAGATCTCTCATGCATTAAAGGTAGTAATGTAGCCAGTCATTAAAAACAGCTAGGCAGAAAATAAAATGAAACACAGTACAAGACCTAGAAATTGTATTCACTGGCATTTAGAAATGAAAACTATGTTCACAAAAATTTGCACATAAATCCTCATAATTGCCTTAACTGTGACAGTTAAAACTTGGAAATAACTCAAACATCTTTCAAATGGTTAATAGATAAAACAAATCGTGAAGAATCCAAACAGTGGAATATTAATCAGCAGTAAAAATGAAGCAACTACTGGTTCACACAACCATTTCCATTTGGATTAACCTCAGAACCCTTACTTTCATTGGTGACATCATGCTTACTGAAACACATATGTCCTAAAGGATTCCATATTGTATGGCTACGTTTTTGAATTTCAAAATGACAAAATTATAGTAATGGAAAACAGAAGTAGTACTGGTGCCTAGGAGTTGTATGTGGGTGAGAAGGTAAAGGGACAGTAGGATGCAATTTCATGTGATGGCAACACATATATTATGACTGTAGTGGCAACTAAAAAGAATCTATATACATATTAAAATTGGTAAGTCAACATAAAAAGTTAGTATCACTATCTAATAAATGAAAAAACTTAACAAATATGACAAAGAATAAAAGTTGTAGTAACATTTTTCTTAAAAAAATGTTCTGGAAAGCACAAACATACAAATCATGTTATAAAAACCTAGTAATTTGGTGAAGTAGAACAATACTTAAAAGTTCTATAGGCCTTTAGTAGAGAGAAGTGTGCATTTTGGTGTGCCACTAGCACAATAAGCACATGATTTTATCAATTTAAAAAGACAATCAGAAGGACGGAATACTACAGTACAAAATTCCAGTCAATAAAAGGTTTAACTTCTGTCATCACAGTTAAAAGTTCCCAAAGAATGAATTACAAATCAGGTTAGTACACATTTAGACCTTGGCATGCTGAGATATTACTTTCAGGCTTATTAGTTTCACGTATCTGAAAAAGGGATAGGGTGAAGAAAAATATCAATAATAAGTTCACTGCAAATATATTCATTTTGTAATTGCTGTATAAACTACTGTTGAAAGGAGGTTGGTTATAGAGTGGAAAGAATGTGTAGCTAGGAGTTGACAATACATGATTTCAAGTCCATGTTTAACGAGTTCAAATGCACTACCAGCCTTCTCTCTCTAATTACACTATTACTATAACCCACATCTAAAACATCTTCCTTCCTATCTAGAGAATTGTTCTGAAGACTCAATGACCAAGTTCTACTAATGAACTTAAAAAAAAAAGGGGGGGGGGAACCACAGGCAGATATTACTTTACTATGTGTAATTTTTAGGTTTATGTATTAGTTTTAAAAACTTATCTAGGCGGTGGTGGCGCACACTTTTAATCCCAGCACTCAGGAGGCAGAGCCAGGTGGATCTCTGTGAGTTCAAGGCCAGTCTGGGCTAGAGAATGAGTTCCAGGAAATGTGCCAAAGCTACACAGAGAAACCCTGTCTTAAAAAATAAAAAATCAAAAAAAAAAAAAAAAAAAAAAAAAGGTTTAAAGAAAAACAACAAAAAGCAAAGCAAAGCATGAGAAAAGTTAATATTTTGGAATCATATAAACAATCTGATATATAAATTTATAAAGGACATAGAATAGTAATCATTTGTACAATATCCAAGTGCTATACTATAGTAGCCACTAACATACCAAAATAAAAGGTTAGCAAATAGTATCTGGATTCTTGGAATTTTTAAAATAGTTGTTTATGAAGGACCTCAGCTTTCTGATAGGCAAAAGAGCTCAAACACAAATATATTCTTGATCAAATAAAGATGAATAAGCATCAAAACTATGATATGATAATTGGTCTAACCAAGTATACACAAGCAGCGTTAGGTGTTAAGGTGCAAAAAGAGATGCTCACAACTTAGCTAGCAACAAAAGGTAACACTAGGAAAAAACCATTCTAGAGAAGCAAGCATCTACCTTAAGCCTATTTTTATTATTGTTATATTTTATTTTTATTTTTAGTGCTGAGTGACTAAACCCACGTTCCAGTATATACTAAGAACATGCTGTACCACTGATTGTACCCTCAGGTATCAACAAATCTGGAAACAAAAATATATAAACTAATCTTGGAATAATATAAAAACAGGCAAAGGGGTGGAAATTACAAAGTATGCTTTATTGACAAACTGTGAACAGGCTGTCACAGCATAAGTATAGGCATAAACAGATTGAATAAGTAGAAACCAGATCACAGACTACCTTACAAGCAGATGTATATATGTCCTGTCTATTCTTAGCTCTCAGTTAGGCCCCACAGTAATTAATAATAACCCCTTTTACTTTCAAAAGAATTGGGCAATAAAATGGTCATCTTACTATGATAAGGAAAATCTGAAAGCTCTCTACAAATGCTAGGGAAAATCTGAAGCTCTCTACAAATGCTAGGAAACACACAAGAGATATTTGATAGAAGAGTGACATCATTATATGTTTAAAAAATCACATACTAATAGTAAAGATAGTCTTAACTATTGATTAGCATTTACAAGACATGTTTTTATATGTATATGAGTATTTGCCTGCATGTATACATCAAAACCATGTGGGGTAGGTGTCAGTGGAGGTTAAAAGTTGAGAGTTCAGTCTTCTAGAACTGATACTACAGATGGTCTTAAGGACTATGAGGTTACTGGAAACTGAACCCAGATCCTCTCTGCAAGAGCAATAAGTGCTCTAAATTTCGGGAGTCATCTTTCCAGCCATGTTCATTAGACTTTTAGTAATCCAGGCTTTATTTCTTTGTTGGCAGTCCTAGTTAAATCCAGGACCTCGTGGATACTGGGCAAGCACTATTCATGTTCCCAGTACTTGTTTTTTTTTTTTTTTGTTTTGGAGATAGGTTTTCATTAACTGAGGTTTTGATTCTCCTGCTCTACATCCTTCCGAAGTGCTGGAATTACAGGCATATATCACCATGCCAAACTTTGTTAGCTTTTTAAATGAATATATGACACTTTAAAATAGTAGCACTGTAAAAGACAACCAAATTGAACCTCTGAATATATTCCTAGTTTAAGGTAAGGACCATTAAAATGGTGTTAATAACTTTACAATTATCTTAAAGGTTTTTGTTTATCCTTTATCGACTGGTCAACCATTCTACTATATAATTCATGTATATTATGCACTTGCTCCGAAAAAAAATCATTTTTTAAAAATCACATACACATAAGATGACGTATGCAATTTTGTTTTTAAGATTTTTTTGTAACTGGTGTTAGACTGTATGTTGTTTTCTGAGAGGTGTACTTCACTGAAGTCATGTCCGACAGGATTCTTAAATACCACTATTTGTATTCCACCAAATAAGAGAAAATAAAAGTAATTTAATAATTTAATATTATAAATTTTATTTTATGTGTATTTTTACTTTGTCTGCACATATGTCTATACACTGGTGCCCACTAATGTGAGAAGAGGGTGTCTGATCCCTTGGAAATAAGAGTTACAGATGGCAGTGATCTGCTATGTGGTTATTGGGGAGTGAACCTGGGTAGAGCAACTGGGAAGAGCAGCCAGTGCTCCTAGTCACAGGGCCAACTCTCTAGCCCCCACCGATACTGATTTTAAACTTTAACTTTTGGCAATCATTATACAACTTGGAGCTTTGGGCTAATGGTCTGACCTGTAAGGCTAAGGACTAAATCAAACTTTCATCTGGCTTTTGGTTCTGAGTTTTTCACCATTCCAGGTTTCCTCTGTTCTTTAATTTTTCTCCCTTTTGGTTTTTTTGTTTGTTTGTTTTGTTTTGTTTTTCAAGACAAGGCTTCTCTGTGAAACAGTCCTGGCTGTCTTGGAACTCACTCTCTAGACCAGGCTGGCCTCGAACTCACAGAGATCTTCCGGCCTCTGCCTCCTGAGTGCTGGGATTAAAGGAATTTGCCTGGATCCCCCTCTTGTTTTCTTAAAAGGAGGGATCTTGTTATATAGTAAGGCAGTTATCTGTCATATTTTTTTCATTACTAGAGATTGAAATTATGTGTGTGCTAAGCGCGGCCTGTGCTCACCCAGGCCTCCCCCCGCCCCCGCTCCCGCCCCCGGAGTTTTTTCTCTACAACTAAGCTATATCCCTACCCTCGAGTTCTCTTTATACTTTTCATCTTGAGACAGGGTCTTACTAAGTTACTCAGGTTTGCCTTGAATTTATTACTGTGTAGCCAAGGCAGGTTCTCAATTTGTAATACTCCTACCTCAGTCACTTTAGGAGCTGAGATTATAGGCATGTGAAAGTAGACCAGCCTTCTGAGAAATCTCTGATTAACTCAAATTCCCAAAGATTTTCCTCATATTTTCTTTTAGAAGTTTCCTGTAGCTGGATTTTTTCAGATTTATAATCCGAGTATTTATATTATTTTATTTTGGCAGTCTTAGGTTTCCAAGTAGCTGAAGTACAGGCATACATCATTATGTTTGACTTGCTAATTGTTGTACATGATCTGAAGAAGTATGATTCAGGTTGTTTTGTTTTGCATCTCATTATCTAACTGTGTTTCAGCACAATCAGACAAAAGCTTATCCTTTACATCGGGAAAGAACTGCTTTTTTTTGTCCTTGTTATAAAATCAATGGACCAAGCAGGGCATATTAACACATGCCTATAATCCCAGCAACTGGGAGGCTACAGCAGAAAGATTTCCATGAGTATGAGGGTAGGCTGGGTTACACCCTGTTTCAAAAAACAAACAAAACCAAAAGTTAAACAATCAAACAATTTGAAAAAAACAAAAAAACCAAACATCTTAAAGTTTTTGGTATGGCAGGCCTGAGGAGAACGCAACTGAAACAAGTTCTAAACTCAGGAAGTGCGCACACAGTCTTCTAGGAAAGCATGATTTTTAACAACATACACAATAATCCATAATCTATCCAAAAACAATAACCTGACTTAAGTTAAACTCACCCCCTATATTATGTTCAGTCTGAATAATGTGGTGATTTCCAGTTCATGATGACGGATAAAGTACCAGCATCTAATTTCTCCCCACAGTTCCTATTGAAACAGCCCAAAAGATATTTGGGAAAAAAAGATCAATACAAAAACGAATTTGACATAGAGCAAACATCAGAGGGCATGGGGTGAGGGGAAAGAAGGCATGGGAAAAGAGTGGAAGCATAGCCTGGGCTACCATATGCTAGTAGCATATCAATAGCAAAAGTGAAAAGAGAATGGAAATAATTTAAAAGCTTGGTTTTACTAGGTGTGCCATACTATAGGGCCCTAAGCACATTATTTAAAGTTTCAGTTTTGTTTGTAATAAATAAAAATAACTATATAAGTATAATATATATATATATATATATAAACTATATATTTCTCATATGGTTTAAAAAATGAATACATATAAAGACTTAGTACTCAGTTTATTGTAAAAATAATTTTTTTTTTAAAGCCCTGATTGGTCTGGAACTTGCTCTGTAGATCAGGCTAGCCTTAAACGCACAAAGATCTGCCTACCTTTGTCTCCAAAGGGATAAATTTAAGTTTGAATGATGCATGGAGAGGCTCAAGATTAATCACATATAATTCCTTTTCTTTTTCAGAGAGGGTCACACTATGTAGCCCAAGCCATCCTAAAATTCTCTATGTAGAGCAGGGTTGGCCCAGAACTTACACGCCTGGCCTTGATTACCTTTCTTTAAAAAACAAGTTCAATTATACTATTTTGCTTGATAGTAAATAATACTGTAAATAATCTTTATTGATTTTCAATCTTCTACAGCTTGCTTGGAGCTATGAAAATGATACATAATATAGTTTTAATATACTTTATTTTTCTCAGATGCTAGTCAAGATACTTATTATATTTACATATTTACTTTGTGTATGTGTATGGGTGTGCATATGCCATGGTATAGGTGTGGTGGTCAGAGGGCCACTTGCTGAGCCAGCTCTCTCCTTCCTCTAGGGCGCCTGGAGATCCAACTCAGGATGCCAGGCTTGCTGCTTGAGCCCTCCCTGGCTTTTAAATTCAATAGCAAGTCAGTAAGAAACAGGCACAAAGCCACAAAGTAAGATAGGGAAAACCTTAAATATCTTTTGCATTTTGTTTTATAAAAAATTGTATGAGGAAGATAAAATAATTTAGAACATCTGGTTTCTTCACAGTAAATAATAACTGTGTTACAGAACTGATATATTTTAAAATACTTTTTATATGTTAATATTCATTAGCATGGGGGTTTCAGTATATCCTGCAATGCATGCTTTACTAGAAGTGCTCAAAAAGTATAAAAGCCCATAGGAGCCTGTTTGAAAGGAGCACAGAAGCTCCACCTGACAAATCTGCAAATATACAAGCAACAAAATAAGTACCAACAATAATGAATTATAAAACATACTAGTATATAAAGGTTAAATTAAAAAATAATTTAAAATGAAAAAAGATGAGTAAATGAGTGGACAATTTTTCCTTACAATACAGTATCAATTAATAAGCACAAAGTGAGAACTAAAAAGTAATTAGAAATTGTTTTGTGATCATGATAGCAGGGATTCAGACAAGTTTACATAAATGGCATAAAACTTTGCCAAGAAACAACAGCATTATTTATATACTTTTAAAGAACTTTTTGACAGCCTATGAATTAAAAAGGACAATGTTAACTACATATGGGAAACTTGATAGAGTCTACCTTAATCAAGTGATTTAATATCATTAATAGTGAGAAAATTGACATTATGCTTCTTTTCATTCCTCTTCCTTTTCTGTTATCATATACTAAATGTAAAAAATACTTTGGTCATATTTAGCCTCTATGTACCTCTGGACATGATATATTGAGGACAGAATATCATCCAAAACTCATTTCTGGAAGAATGTGTAATCTAAATTGAAATACACCACAATCAGACAAAATTAACTGAGAATATTTCATAAACTAGGGGGTACTCTTCAGAATATCAGTGTTATAAAACACAAAGGCTTCCGATTAAAAGTGACTATCTAAATACTATATGTTATTCTAGATTGAGAGTAATGATATAAATGATGTTTAAAAGTTCCCCTCTCCAAGACAAGGATTTTCTATGTAACAGTCCAGGCTGTCCTGGAACTTGCTTTGTAGACCAGGCTGGCCTCGAACTCATAGAAATCCACCTGCCTCTGCCTCCTGAGTGCTGGGATTAAAGGCATATGCCACCACCAGCTGGCCTTTTAAAAAACTTTTATGTATATGAGTGCTCTATCTTCATGTACAACTTTATGCCAGAAGAAGACATTAGATCCCACTATAGATAATTGTGAGTCACCATGTGGTTGCCGGGAATTGAACTCAGGGTCTCTGGAAGAGCAGCCAGTGTTCTTAACCACTGAGCCATCTCTCCAGTCCTAGTAAATTTAAAACATTATTGGCATCAGAAAAGACAATTACTACCAGAGAATCCCCTAGCTCACCCTACAAATTATGCTATCCCTAAAGAGTAAAACTAAAGAGAGATTTAGTTAAATTGTTCATTATGGAAAACAAATAGTCAAGGATATGGTAAATATAGTCCTCCCAAATATCTAAAGAATTAGATTATCTAGAGAATTAGCCTTTAGACACATTCACAATACTGACCATAATTGAGGGGTAATATCAGCAAAAGTTTTGGTAATTCTTTGAGGTCTGTGCTCAGAAAAAGGAATCTCAAAGAAAACCTCTGGATTCTAACTAAAAGCAAAAAGCTAGAATGTGAAAAGGGGAACTAAATAATCATATAAAAATTAGTTGAATACAGTTTTTGTCCATTTATATATATATCTTAGGAGATATTTGTGAAAATGTAAATATAAACAAGAACACAATCTAGTAGCCATGCTTTCAAACTTCATATACCTGGTTAAAGGCTAAGGATATGAGTTCAAGAGAAGTTAAGATACATACAACATAAATAAGTTCTTATTAAAAAATTAACATGAGGAAAAAACATCTATGCAATGATGAGGCTGTCACAAGTTGAGCCATTATGAGGCTGTCACAAGTTAGTGGCTAAGACACAAATGATGGTACTGTGGATTGAAAATAAATGTCAACAGGTTCATAATCCCATTAAGCAGAAATGTGTTAATTTTATTCTTTCCTTGAAGAAAATAAGGAAAACAACAAAAGAATACCTTTATCACCTTTCAAATTTGTAAGATACAGCTTGAGAATATGAATGAGTTATATTTAGGAGATTGAAAAGTGAGATGAAGACAGAATGGAAAACTGAAGTGCCATTAATAAAAGAAGTAAACAACATGGTTAAATATTAAGCCTCTTGCCACAATAAAGCAAACACATTAACTTTATTCTGTAGTGGAAGAAAAATCTGAGCTGAGCTTCAATACGTGGAAGAACAAAACAGCTTCCCAACTTCATTTTCCTGTAGATTCATAAAGGAAATGTTCAAATGTGACACATTTGCCCCAGATGTTATCCTCTTTTCACAAATGAAAGAAAAGCACCTAATTAGGTACACTGTGTTTATTAAAAGTGGGATCAAGAAAGTCATTGTTTTGGGGGTGGAGGGAAGACAGGTTTCTCTGTGTAGCCCTGGCAGTGCTGGAACTTACAGAGATCCACCTTTCTGAGTGCTGAGACTAAAGGTGTGCAGCACTACTGTCCTGCAGTAAGTAATTTTTTATTTCAATTTTTTTTTTCAGTTCTAGGAGTGTAATCCAAGGCCTTGTATACACTAGGCAACTGCTGTGCCACTGAGTTACACACCCAAACTATGTTAGGCAACTGAAAAGAATTAATCATAGAAACAAACAAACAAACAATCAAAAATACTGCCTTTTAAAGACTTTTGTTTAGGTTGTGGCTTTTTCTTTATTAAATTTTTTGTTGTTGTTGTTGTTTGGTTTTGTTTTGATGGAGTCTTACTCTGTTGGCTCAGGTTGTTGGCCTTGAGTCTAGGACTAACTGGTGCCCCTGTAACAGCCTTCTAAGCCGCTCAAACTATAAATGTCACCATACTTGTGTTTTGTGACTGACAGTTACTAGGCTTTTGTTTGTTTGTTTTGTTTTTGTTTTTTCAAGACAGGGTTTCTCTGTGTAGCCTTGGCTGTTCTCAAATTCAGAGATCTGTCTGCTTCTGCCTCCTGAGTGCTGAGATTAAAGGCCTGTGCCATCAATGCCCTGTGAAATGACTGACTTTTAATATGCAATTAACATTTTGTTCTATCTCTTGACATTCTGATTAAAGAGTAATAATGTATCATCTAAACATCTCTTTCAAATAGGAATGAATCAGATAATCCCTAAGCATCACCAATAAATATGAAGTTGGGTCTCATGCGTATCTGTAATACACAAAGTAACTCTTCTCTTTCTCATATAGAATTAAGCTAATTACTTAAGTCTCTTTCAGATTCGGCAAAAAATTCAGATTCCTGTCCTTTTTACTCCAACTTGAATGTGAACACAAAAAGTTCTAACTACTATAGGCATCCAAACAATGGTTTTACTACACAATTAAGCCATGTTGAAGGTCTGGTGCCATTAATATTTATAACATTGCTTAGAACAGTCATCATCAGAAATGTATTATAGAAATTAATAGTTTTTCCAGGAATGTTTACCTTAACATTAATTTTTAAAGATAATTATAATAAAAATAGTCTATCATTTCTTACTTTAAAACATCTGAATATAAGACATACCAAACAGTTAAAATCATAAGGACAATAGTTCTCAAAGTAGCTAACTGCATTTTAGACTTATCAGCTATTTTCTGCAACAAGCTTTGGAAAATCATTTGATTTCATAGTACCTTAGCTTCCTAAAAAATAGAAAGAATATTAATAGTTGCCTACCTGTTCTGGCATAGCTCCATGTTCAATTCCAGTCTTCAATAGTCTATAGCAGTTACCAAATAGATCCCATTTCGTGAGATCATGAGCACTAAAATAAATAAAAAAGATTTTAATTTTACTCTAGAATAAAAGATAGCTTCGATTTGAGCTCAGTTTCACTAAGCAGAACAACACAGAAATATTTCCTTTTGTTGTAGACTTGAAAACAACCCACAAAGGAAACATTCAAATGTGAAAAGAAACAAAGAATGAAAACAACAGTTGATGGGAGAGGTAGAGAGTCTGCCAAATAAATCATGAGTTTCACATTTAATGTCAAGTTTCTCCTTAGATGGTTAACCTAAACCCATAATGTATATATCTGCAACTTTATATTTAAAAGTACATTTTAAAAAAGACCCTTTAAAAATTAAAAAAATAATTATATGTGTATTTTTGAAAGAGAACTCTGCTATCATCAGATGGACAGAATTACAAAACCAGAGGATAGGAAATATGAGAAAACTCAAAATCCATTGTGTAGCCATTTATATAGCCTCAAGACTTGTGAAAGTGATTTCCGTCAGCGTTCACTATGTAGTGCAGAATGGCCTGCAGCTCCTGTACATCCACCTGCCTCTGATGCCACCATGCCTGGCTTTTTTTTTCCCCCAGAGCTGAGGACCGAATCCAGGGCCTAGCAAGCGCTCTACCACTGAGCTAAATCCCCAACCCCTATGCCTGGCTTTGAAGGAAGAAACTTGAACTATACTACAAAGTCAGTTTTTTTTTTTTTTTTTTTTTTTTTTTACTATGGCTGTTTTTTTATCGTAAATAACAAGATATGTTTTAAAATAAGAGTTTAGTTCTATACAAGATTCCAAAAAGTTTCTTTGTATGTAAAAATGGATTAGATTTCCTTTTCTTTATTTTTCCCTTCTTTCCTTCCCCTCATCCATAGAGACAAGATCTCACTACATCGCTCTGTTGCACAAGGTTGTCTCCATCTCTTGAGCTGAAGTCATCCTTTTCCTCAAAAGCAAGTGGGAGTAGTGCCAGGCACTCCCACACTGAACCAAAAACCTAGATTTTAGAAAACTGCCTTTGAAATGTGAATAATTTATTAAGAGCTACAAGCAAACTTTCTTTTGACAACACAATTCTGTTTCTCTTCCTTTGTGGAGAAGATAAACCTCACTACAGGGATATGTGGATTATGGTTTGAAAACACATTTCATCTGAGCCTTTTACTCCTTATTCAAAACAAATTGTTCTGTCTACACATTAAAAACAGTAATAATCTAGAAGTCCACAGGAATTACTGAAAGACTTCCTCAAAATCTTCTCTCATTAACTTATATATAGTTCGACAATTAAGGAATATAGTGTATATACTTAAGATAAAGATTGGGGAAATAGCTAAACAAAATCATAATTTTTTGTTTTTACTGAAAAAAATGTTTCTTACATCAAACCGAAAATTTGCAACTTTGAGCCAATGTATAAAACCTTTCCATCAATCTTACTTTTTACTTAACAAGACTGTTAAATACCATCAATTGAAAATTACTTATAAAACTCTAGCTTATAATATAAGCTCATCTGTTTTGTTAAATAATACGGATTGATTAAAATGTTTATAGTACACTTTGTACTTAAATGATTAGTTTTCAAAAATTAACAAATATTCTTATACCAACAATAATTAAAACTAAAAAAAATCCAGAGAAAATCTGGATGAGCAAAATTTGTTACACTTTAATATTTAAAAATGTATCACTGATCTTTCTCTGGAATGAAGGGGAGCCACCGAGGCCAGGCTTATGGCAAGGGATCCCCTATAGGGAGGAATTGAGAGCCCATTTCATGAATCTGTGAAAGTGAAGCCTGGACTGCGTTGGACACCCCGGGATGTTGGAGGTACCAGAGCCGTGAGATGTCTACAAGGAAGAGCTGCATGTAGGGAGTGGAATCAGACCAACAGAGAGAACTGTGTTGTGGTCAGCAGAGATGGAAAGGCAGAGCTATAGGATTTGGAGTTTGCCCTGCTGGGTTTTGATCTTGCTTTGGTCCAGTATTTCTTTACTATGTCCTCATTCCTCTCTTCAGGGATGGTAATGTATATTCTATGCCATCGTATGTTAGAAGCATGTGATGTGCTTTTTGGATTTGACAGAGGGTTATACTTAGGAGATTGCATTGGGTCTCAGAAGAGGCTTTGGACTTTTTAAACTGTGGTAAGACTGTGGAAGACTGTGGTCTTTTGAAGTTGGACTAGATGCATTTTGTATTATGATAGAGCTACAGACATGTGGGGACCAGGGAATTGAATGTGGTGGTTTGAATAAGAATGACCCCCAATGCTTATATATTTGGATACTTGGTCCCCAGTTGGTAGAACTGTTTGGGAAGGATTAGGAGGTGTGGCCCTGTTGGAGGGGGTGTGTCACCGAGGGCAGGCTTGGAGGTTTCAAAAGCCCACATCATTCCCAGCTAGCTCTTTC
The DNA here is from genome assembly GCF_004664715.2 of Peromyscus leucopus. Taxonomy (NCBI): domain Eukaryota; kingdom Metazoa; phylum Chordata; class Mammalia; order Rodentia; family Cricetidae; genus Peromyscus; species Peromyscus leucopus. The sequence goes on along the minus strand of NC_051069.1, from coordinate 89,424,325 downwards.
TGCCTCATACATATGTTTCAAGATGTGAGCTCTCACTGGGCATAGTAGTATACACCTTTAATCCTAGCACTTGAGAGGCAGAGGCAGGTGATCTCTGTGAGTTTTAGGCCAGCCTAGTCTACATAGCGAGTCCCAGAACTACATATTAAGACCCTGTCCAAAAAAAAAAAAAAAAATAAAAGCGCTCTCAGCTACTGTTCCAGCACCATGGCTAACTGCCCGCTGCCATGCTCCCCATCATGATAGTCATGGACTTTAATCCTCTGGAACTGTGAGTCCCCAAATTAAACATTTTATTTTATAAAAAAAAAAAAAGAAAGAAAGAAAAAGAAAAAAGAAATAGAGAGAGAGAAAGAAAGAAAGAAAGAAAGAAAGAAAGAAAGAAAGAAAGAGAGAAAGAAAGAAAGCTAACAAAAATAGTAATCACTTTTTAAAAGGTGGGAATAGGGACTCATGAAGCTGTACCCCCTCCCTGAGGGCCTAACGGCAGTTCCTGATTGCTGGGGGAGAGGATGTCATTGAATTCAGCATTAAGGCCAGGAGTAACTTGCCCATGCTCCAGTCAATGACATCCCATTCATGCACATGCAAGCAGGCCTAATTAAACTTGGTGGGTTACAGGGGAAAAAAAATACAAAAACAGGAGGACTTGTTATGAAAAATAAAGGTTTGATGGGGAAAAAAAAAAGTATCACTGTTGTAAGAAGTCAAATATTACATTCAGTCTACTCATTGGCCAATATGTTACTTGCTAAATTTATATTAATAATAAACATGACATACTTGTGGAAAGAAGTTAAACGCTTTAAGGTGGAAAGAACATTGTAGATATCATCATCATCAGCTTCTTCACCCTATAAATAAAAAATAAAAGTGACCTCATTTTCATAGTAACTTAAATTTAATTAAATCCTACTAATTCTTAACAGCCTGAAATTCATTATATAAAGCAGTATATTCACTCCAGATGAACAAAAACATACAAATTTTTATAATATACTACAGTAAATTCCTTGAAATTGAAATTGTTTGTGACAGTGTTTGAAAGTTCTAGCTAGTGTACTGTCTTTCAGTTCTGAGGACTGAACACCAGGGGTTCCTCAAGAATGCACACATCAGTTACAACTTGAGCGAGCCTTATCCTGAAAACTGTTTAAAGATTATTTAATATTTTACTGATGGCCAGGTACTTCAGAAAATTATGGTGAAAAATCATATGTCATGTTTAAAAAAATTACCAAAATTCTTTAAAAAAATCAGTTATAAAGATTCTCAGGAGGATCAAAGCATAAACTACAGGAATTTCAGACTGCCTTATAGATCAGAAGCAAGGGCAAAAGGAAGCCCAAAAATAGTGAGAAAAACTACGCTTGGCAAGAGTGTTACTTCCTTTAGCAATCATATTTAACTTAATTTGTATGTTATATTCACTGGTACAATAAATAAAAATTTAAAAAATGTAAATTGGATCCCAGAAATAGGAAACAAAACAAAGAAAAAGCAAAGTTTAGACTGTTCTTAAAAGAAGAAAATAAACCATAGCACAAAAAGTAAACTATAAAAGGTTGATTTTTTACAGGATGTACAGTTTCCACAGTACTGCTAAATTCTGAAAAGGGTAGAAAAATTTAGACTTTTTTTGAAAAAGGACTGACTCATTCAGGTATTCTGAGTAATTATTAGACTAAATTAGGATATGCACCATCAACTTTATAACTAACCTCTTGCAACAGATCTTCCACAGAATGATTGAATCGATCTACAAATTCATCAATCAGCTGGCTCCGAGCAATATCAACTCTGTTCTGAATCGTATACTCTTCACTGCATAAAATGCTGTAGGTTTTACTGCAGGCTTCTAGAACATCTGATTCTACGTGTTTTTCTACAACAAACTTAATCTGTTTTAATAAAGCATCCAGGTGCTGAGGAGGAAAAAAAGGAAAGCTGTGATATTCAGATTAATAATGAAAATGAAAAACATCATTTATCAAATAATTTATGATTATATGAAATATAAAATCTAGTTACTAAAACTACTTTAGTAGCAGAATTTCAGGGTCTTACCTTTTCCATCCTACCCGTGCTGTAGATTTCTAGATCAAAATACTGTGGAATCTGTAGCAAGTTTGCTACCTTCTCTGCATCTGCAGAATACTAGAGGAAGCAACAAAGAAAAAGGAGTAACTACAGCAATAGTGCAAGAAAGCAAACTCAGGGCACATTACCACAAAACTGAAGATGGCATCTACCTTTGATAGTAACATAGGAAGTGTAATGATAAAATGCTCCGTTAATTTGTTTCTATCATCAATTTGAGTTTTCCTTTCTTTGGCTGTTAGCACCTAGAAATAAATGGAAATAATAAAGTGTCATTTAGCAGTTTAAAAATTGAAAATGTTAAGATAAAATGATGAAGAACTGGCAGATGACATAACCAAGAAATTTAAGAGGAATATAAAAAATTAAGTGTTAGGATAAGCTTAAGTCAGAGCAATAATGGATGTATGGTTATATTCAAATAAATATGTATTTCTCATCTGTCTAGCACACATGCCTACAAGACATAATAACCTAATAACCATAATCAAACTTAGTGCCAAGATTCTGATCCTTACCAGTCACTGTAAGGCACATGGCTCACAATAGAAATAAATGGTTGGTTATTGTGTAAGAACAGAATGGAACCCAGAGTTCAATAAATTCCTTTATGGTCCCCATTCCCTGGTATTTATACCCTTGGTAGACCTTTTTCCCACAATGAGTAAGGCTAACTTGTGTGATTAACAGGAAGATACTAAATCTAACTATATCTCCAGCATGATTTCATGACTTTTTGAAGACTGGGGCATTAAACATACAGCAGTATTCACGTTACTGTTCTGAGAAAGATAATCAGCCATATGATGAGAATACTCAAACATCCCTATGGAGAGGGCATGCAGATAGAGAAGCTCTAAGATCACCTACTAACCATCAGTCCACACCTGCCAGCCACATGCGAAATATGATTCATGTGGATGTGACTTACAGCCTCCCAGTAAAGACTGATGATAAAGATGTGGTCAACCCTAAGAGGTGCTAAGTCAAATAGCAACTAAACCATTAATGAATTTCAGACACACACAAACTCTGAAATAATGAATGCTTATAGTATTAAGTCTATAAATTTTGGATTATTTTCACAACTGGGCCAGTTTATTCTGAAAGAAAGAAGTACAAAAAAGAGGCAACATCTATGAAAGGACTAGGATTTAGCCCTAAAAGTGAATTATTTGTCAAAGTTGGAGCAATAAATTTTTTAAGACTTATATAACAGAAAATTTCAAAATCACTAAAAAGCTGAGTACTAACCAGCATTCTGTCATTCTAGCTATAATAGTAAATTTTTCTCTGTAGAATTTTAAAACAAATGATATATAATTTCATTCGTGATAATTAAGTATAAGCGTGTTAACAGATAAGAACTTAAAAATAATAAGTTACTATTTTCAACAATATTAAGCAATAATACTTTAGTATCATTTTACATGCAGTCCATACTTTCCTCAAAAATTTCTTTTACAGCTTGCTAATGTAAGAATCCAAATAATTATATTTGTCTGCTATGTTCACACACCCTTCCTTTAATTCCAAATAATCCGCTCACTTCTACATTCTAAATTTGGCTAATTGAAACACTAGAATCTCCCTTAACATGTTTCTCCATTTCTATCCTTTTTTTAAAAGTTTCCATTTGTGTGTACATGTGTGCAGGTACATCTATCTTTTCTCTCCCTCTCCCCCCCCCAACACACACACACACACACACACGCACGCACGCACGCACGCACGCACGCACGCACGCACACACACATCTATCTTCTTCTTCTTCTCTCTCTCTCTCTAACACACACAGACACACAAAGACACAGAGACACACAGACACAGACAGACAGACAGACAGACACACACACACACACCCTGAGGCCAGAAGAGGTCCCCTGGAGGAAGAGTTACAGGTTGATTTTTGAGCTGACTGACATGGGTGCTGCTATGTTTCTTGAAAACTGGTAGTTATCTTGTTTACATTAAAAAACTCCCTTGCCCACACCTAGGCTCAAGAATATTTCAGATGTAGCAGTCTTATTTTCAGTGTTGTTAAGTTTAATCAGTTCAAGTGAAGTAATTCATTATGAAATTCCCCATCAATGTTTCAGGCAGTTATAGGCTATTAGTAATTGTTGCCTAGATTCCTTATTTTATTTGCGTGACAGAATAGTAGTATTCTAATGTTACTACTGTCCAATTACTGCCAGTGATATGACTGTTGAAAAGTTTACAAGAGTTCTTTTGTTACCTATAAACCAATACATTTTAATTTTACTAGGCTTAAAAGGTATGGTATTTTTGTGTTTATTAGGCTTGAGTTTTGTTAAGCTTCTGTTTAGAATTGTGAATCAATTTTGATGCTTTTTAAATCAAAGTTGGGATGTTTCTGGCAATTATTCTTCCATATATTTTTCTTAGGGGTTGGGCACGGTGGCGCACGCCTTTACTCTCAGCACTTGGCAGGCAGAGGCAGGCAGGTCTCTGTGAGTTCAAGGCCAGTCAGGGCTACAAAGTGAGACTCAGGTCACAAACAACCACCCAGAAATTTAAATATTCTTCCTCTTTGGAACTTTTATTACACGAATTGTTTCATTTGATGTTTTACACATGTCTATGGATCTGTTTATTCACTTTTTTCAACATTTTCTTTCAGTTATTTAAGATGAATCTTCTAATTTCATGTTCAATGTTTTCTCTATAACCAAGTGGTTTGTATCTTAAATGTCTCCCTCAAAAGCTCATGTAGTAATGACTTAACAAGTCTTCCATGTGCTGTGACTATTTGGAGATGATAAAAGCTTTAGAAAGTGGGGTCTAGTTGGAGGAAGCAAATCACTAGGTCAATGGGGAATACACCTCCAGTGAATATATAGAATATATAGAATATATATATATATATATATATATATATATATATATATATATGGAACTTTTCTCCTTTATTGCTGTTAGTTTCTTGGATTACTATCTCCAATTATCAAAATTGTGTTTTCCCTGTATATTTCTACCAAGTGTACCATTTGAGTTAACAAAGCTATGACTTGCCATTTGTCTACACTGAATCCATTCTGACAGGAAAGCTGCCTGTTTTTGTAGTCAGTACCACTCTGATAAAACTATACATCTTATCCACAAAGATTGAGAGGAGGGGGAGGTATTGGCTGTATGGCATAAACCTGGGGTGGGATACTACAAGAAACTCTTGCTGCATTTACCTGTAACTTTATCCTTTTTTAAAAGTTAAGGCAGGGTCTCTTAAACATGGTCCTGGCTGGTCTCAAAGCCCCATTTTAGTATCCAAGAGTAAGGGATAGGATTACAAGCACACTTCTCCATACCCACCAACTTTATCAGGTGGATATTTGTGACACAATTTTTAGTTTTACACTTGTTATTGCAAAAGGATTTGCTTATGTCTTTCATATCAAGAAAGTTCTTCCTTAAATACTTGCTAAATACTTCCTATTAAACACTTATTAAATACTTGCTAAATATATTATTAACCACTTATTACTGATAAGGAAACTACAGATATACAAATATTCACCTATACAAAGATTAGATAGCTGCTACACAGAAGAGGTTACAAATATTGCAGTCTTGCCTCTTGAGCCCTTAAATACTTAAAAAAAAAAAAAAAAAAAATCGCCCAGGCAGAAGCAGGAAGATCTCTGAGAGTTGAGGCCAACCAAATCTATACAGTGAGACCCAGGATACACAGAGCTACATAATAGAGATCCTGTGTCAAAAATAAATAAATAAATAAATAAATAAGTAAGTAAGTATTAATATTATTTTTTGTGTACAGGTGTTTTTCCTGCAAGTGTGTCAGTGCAGCACGTGCATGCCCGGTGCCCACAAACGCCAGAAGGTATCAGATGCCTGGGAACTAGAGTTACACAAAGTTGTGAGCACTGGGTGTTAGAAATCAAACTTGGGTTCTCTGGAAGAGCAGCCAGTGCTCTTAATCATCAATCATCTTTCCAGTACCCCTCCTGCCATCCCGGGCTTGTACTTATACTGTTAAAATACTATAGTAGAAGCAGGCACAAATACTAGAAAATATGAAGGAAAGATATTTTTAGAACTTGGGTCAAGCAGGTAAGACACAAAGACAAAGCACCATGCCATGCATGTATTATTTGTAAAAAATCCTATGTTTAGGGATACAATCACCAGTAAAGCGTCAAAATAGTCTAGACAGGTAATTGCATTTATAAGTTTGCTGTAGACTTTTTACTGACTGAAAACTTACTCTTTTGCCGGTACCCCTTCCCACGGGAGGATGTGCCTCAGCTGCTTGACGAATTGTACAAACCATTAGCTCTATAAGAGCACTCTCTTGACGGTCTGACATTGCTGAAATGAACAAAATATGAGTGAGTGGTTTCATAATCATATCCTAAATTAACACAATGATTTATTAAAAACTGCAAACATTATTACTTATGGAGAGTTAAGGTGGACTCTAGTTTTGACATTTCCCTCCCTCTATTTTAGTAATAAGTGGCTCCATCATTAAACAAACAAACAAACAAAGCACATAAAGTAAGGACTCTCGTCTTTTCTTACACCTAGTTTTTTTTAATTCCTTACTTTTGAGTAAGGCAATGATAAAATTTTAATGTATTCTCTTCTACATAACTTCAAATCTTAAAAATTTTCTTTGGCAGGGTGGTGGTGATGCACACCTTTAATCCCAGCACTCAGGAGGCAGAGCCAGGCGGATCTCTGTGACTTCGAGGCCAGTCTGGTCTACAGAGTGAGATCTACTATAGACACCAAAACAATACAGAGAAACCACGTCTTGAAAAAAACAAAAAACAAAATTTTCTTTGATTTCCCATAAATAAAAGATTGTCATATATTTAACAGGTTAACAATACACTGTAATGTATTTCCGGTCAATATACACATATAGTTTTGTTTTTTTGTTTTTGTTTTTTGAGACAGGGTTTCCTGGAACTTGCTCTGTAGACCAGGCTGGCCTTGAACTCAAGAGATCCACTTGCCTCTGCCTCCTGAGTGCTGGGATTAAAGGCGTGTGCCACCACACTCAGCTCACATACAGACATTTTAACTTATTAAATAATTTATAAAGTATAATTTAGTCCATGTGCTTATAATCGAATCAAGTATTTTCAAGTGTTTGATAGACATGAAAATGCTGCAGTAAAGTATCACTAATACATATGTGTTTATGTATGATAAATTTCTAAAAAAGAAATTTGCCCAAAAATGGGAACAACATGTCAAGGGCAAAATCTTGAGTTCAAGTCTCTGAACTGATAGGAAAAAAATAAATAAACAAAAGGAAGAAAGAGAAGAGGAGGTTTTTGTTTCATAGCCCTTTTCCAGGCTTACAGAAAAATACAAGAAAAAAGATTTACTTTTGAAAAAATTAAACATTAAGCGTATTTTGTGTCTGAAGTCAGCAAACAAGACTTGAATATTATACAACACATGGACTTTGCAAACAACTTGTGCATCATATTAACTGTGTTAATATGGAAAGGTGTAAAGAAGAAATTCTTACTATTGTAGGAATTAAGTTGTTCTATTTAAAAAGACACATGGCATGTTTACACAGAAGATGTTGCATTTATCAACGAAAATAAAACAAAATGAAAATAGACTTGTCAAAATACTATACCTTCCTCTCCTTGAACAGGTTCTTCTAATAGCAACTCTGTCATACATTCCCAATCTTTCAACAGTTCTTGAGAGCTCTCCCACAGACTGTCCACCAAGTAGGCTGCATGTTCATGTAACTAAAATTAACAAATTGAATGTGACCAAAGTATTTAATAAGAGAACTACTAATAATATTGTGAGTTAAATCATTTTTTTTTCACAATTAAAATGGCTTGGTCTGAACAGTTCTAAGCCATTCAAAACAAAAATAAAAACCTTATATATATGTATGTATAGTTGGAAGGTTTCTCGGGTTCCACCTGGCCGGTATATGGCATACCTGTGGAGGTCATAGGACTTGGTGTGCTAGACCTCACCTTCCACCTTGCTAGAGACAGTCTCTTTTCACTATCACACAAGCCAGGCTAACTGGCTACTGAGTAAGTACATAAGGATTCTCCTCTTCTCATGCTTAAATGGAAGGTACTATGCTATCTCTCTAGGCCTGTTTTTCTTTTTACAAAGGAAATAATTTTTTCCAGAATTCCATTTGAAATACTGGCAGATCTTGTCATCTTAGTTAAGGTAACAAATTTAAGTCTCTCTTATTTCTTCTTCCCTCTTCTCATTTGAGTTTAACTCAATGCACCTCTCATCTCACTATTTTCTATTGTCATGATTCTCTTGCTAAAACATATGTAAGCCCCTTATCTACCCTTCAAACACAAACTCTCTTCCACAGCTAGTCATTAAACCTTAAAGAATATTGTACTCTTTAAAAGCTCTTCAGGTAGACATGTAAAGATGCTGACACTGGTCCAGATGATGATGATGATGATGATGATGATGATGATGATGATGATAATAATACTTTTCCCACCCTTGTATGAGTTTCAACTTTTTTTTAAGAAAAAATTTTCAATCATTTTATACAACAATCAAAGATCCCCCTATTCCCTTCTCCAACCCCCCCAAACCCCCCCACCACTCCCTCCCACAAGAAGGCAAGGCCTCCCATGGGGAGGCATATCCAGTAGGGGCAAGTCCAAGCCCTTTCCCCTGCCTAAGGTTGCATGAGGTGTCCCATCATAGGTAATGGGCTCCAAAAAGTTCCCTCATGCACCAGGGATGGATTCTGATTCTACTGCCAGGGGGCCCCCAAAGCAGATCAAGCCACATAATTGTCTCCCATGCAGAAGGCCTAGTCCTGTCCCACGTATCTTCCACAGCCATCGATCCAACTTTCATGAGTTCCCACTAGTTTGGTTTGGTCGTCTCTGCAGGTTTCCCCATCATGATCCTGATGCACTTGCTCATAGAATCCCTCCTCTCTCTCTTTGACTGGACTCCTGGAACTCTGTTTGGCTGTGGATCTCTGCACCTTCCTCCATCAGTCACTGGAGAAAAGCTCTGTGATGACAGTTGGGGTATTTACTGATCTGATCACTGGGGCAAGCCAATTCAGTTCAGGCACCCTCTCCAGTATTTCTAGTAGTCCAAGCTGGGGTCATCCTTGGGGATTCTTGGCAACTTCCCTAGCACCGGGTTTCTCTCTATCCTCCATCACGGTATCTCTCTCATTGCTTTCCCACTCCATCCCTGTTTCAGCTCAACCATCCCATTCCCTTATGTTCTCATTCCCCATCCTCTACCCTTCATTGCTCACCCCTTACTCCCAGTTTACTAATGGAGAAAAAGATCTTCAATTTTTGAGGCTAGTGATATCCAGCTAGTTAACACTTGGGATTATATTTTATAAACTATAGATCACAACTCATTTTGAGTTCTTAAACTAATTTATTCACTGAGAGAAAAGTTTAAAAAATGAAGCCAAATAGAAAAGCACACACAAAGGGTAAATATTATTTTAAGGCTGGGAATTGAACCCAGGGTATTGTGCATATTAGGCAAGATTTCTACTAAGCTACCTTTCCAATCCTTAACTGTTCTTTGTTAGTATGCTTGTACTTGTTTCCTCATCAGTAGTGGTATCCCTTAAAGTGCGGATCATCTTTCCAGATTTACTGGTTATCTACTGCTATCTAGGCACAGCTGACATTTAAACTGTGTGTTTTTTCTCCTCATTAATTAATCTTGTAAATCTGGATGATCTGTGAGTACTGTTCTATCTTCTTTTAACTTAATTTTCAGCTTTATTTCTACTGTATTTAAAATCTTACACATTGACTCCAGAAATACCTAAGAAAAACCACATTCACACATGTATGCAAGTGAGGGCAGGTGGACACACCCCCACACCTCCACCTCTCAATGAATTGTCAAAACCAGGAGGTAACACTAATTAGCATTTTCGCTGAGGGGGGTTTGTAATGGGACATCTTTAAACTTTTTAGTCACCCATATTAAAGAAACTATTCCTCAGTCATCACTAATCTAATCCCTAAGGTGACAAGAACAAATGGTATATAACTTGATGTCAAAGATAAGAAACAGGAAAACAAAAGTACTGAAATATCGCCATTAAACCTATGGTAAGGAAAAAACTTGTTGAGTAGGTACAGTTTTAGTTAGGGAAAATTTTGAAACAGTTCTGGATATTTTAAAACTGTTGGCAGAGACAACAGCACAGCAATGTGGTAGGTACTTAATGCCACTGAATTGTATACTTCGAAAGTATAGTGGTACTCAGATTACCACTATAAAAACCCAAGCTGACTAAGTATTTTCTTATGTTTGACTAAGTACATGTATACTGCTGTAGAGAAGGGTTATATCCAGAAGATTATAACTTTTAAAAACAGAAGCCATATCTTTCTGTTTCCTTTAATGCTACTGGTCTTTAATTCCGATTTAAGTTTCATGATTCCATCCTTGCCTTTTTTTCTAAGTACTTGTTATGTAGTCCATTGCTTTTAAACATTCTGTGAGATTCTAAGATATGTTTTTAAGTTGCATTCAGCTGTTTTAATTTTCTTTATTGCAACTTCAAAGGATAATGTTTTTTAATAGGTCATGCTTGTCCGTTTATATTTTCTGGCATAACCAATGGAAGAAATATTCTTCTTCTCCCCCACCTTCCAGTAACACTTCCCTTAAGTATTTGTTGCCTTTTTTCTGCTTTTGAAATGAGCTTTCAATTACAAAGTATCAAACTACACTCAAAGGAGAGAGTAGAAAAAGCAAACCAATGGCATAGTATGGAGAAGCTATATGTGAAGACAGAGCAACAGAGGCCAAAGTGACTGAAACATTGGTTACAAATGTTCACAGGAAGCTAAGCTATCCAACAGGGCAAACACTAATGTCAGCACAGGGCAGAGACTGGTCACTAGGTGTGTGTCTGGGTGTTGCAGAATTTGAGTTCAGGTTCTATATGAAAACAGAATTTTTTCCAGTTAAGAGCTCTTGGTTTGCACTGATTGCAAGGTGGCTGGACCAGTTTATGTCTTTTAAAATGGTATAATTAAGCTCATAGATGAACTGAGACTTTAGCAGCTTCACACTTCAGTGATGGTGTATAATTGGGGCTGAATATATAGTTTACCCAAATTCCAAATGCTCTTTCATATTCCTTTTAGTAACAGAATAAAAACTGTTTTGTAACTTGCTGGAAACAGTGTAGGCATCTAAATAACATTCCTTAATTTGAAACTGGAGTTAATTTTCTTGAGAATGCCCTTGTATGTTGTAAAGAAGACTTGAAGCTCCATTTTGCTATCTTCTATATTATAGACTCTATAAAAAGCACATTAGGTGGGATGAGGCAGTTGAAACAGAAGACATCAACGCTATTTTAAGCAGGCACCTGCAAGTTATTCAGGTTCTATCTTCATGACAGAGCTCAAGGTCCTGAGAGGCAGGAACATAAATGCTCTGGTTTGGCAACAGTAGAGTATCATGCCCCCCCCCCCCAAATGCTTGGGATGATATCAGAGCTGTTCTTATTAAATTGTACTGCAGAGTCTGTCGCATGATGAGGAGCTTTATTGGCGAAATTTGTTTCCATATAGATGTGCCCGTGGTGAGTAAATGTCACCTAAATTGCCAAGGTTTTAGCCTTTTTTACAGGTACCCAGACTGACTTAGGAGCCACATACCCACCAGGTATCATTCCTATCCCCATGCAAAGTTTAAACTTGCCATTTGAATCACTGTGGATCACAGCAGTAGGTGAACAAGCAAAGTTTGCAGGTACTAGTTGATGGAATGAAGAATTACCTACCAGACTATCCAGTCCTCCTCCCTAAAATGATCTAGAGCTCCTGTCTGCATACAGGACACCTCTGATACATTAACTGAGCGACCCGGGTCAAGATTTAAAAGACCTCCCAGATCACCTTGAGAGGGGATGACCTAAGGCTGTTCCAGGTGGTTGCAGTGGCAGTACCAACAGGGCTGCCACCTGCACCAGTGTTCTCATGATGAATGAGCTTATGTTTGCAATGGATGCCATGACTCCCTTCTGCAAAAGCATTTGGAGGTTTATGGCACACAGAGGCCAAGGAATCAATGTGGCAGATTAGCTCATCCAGAAGGACTGGCCTGAAGAGGTCTGTCTCCGTGTGAGATCAATGTTTTCTCAGAGACTACTTCTTTGGCTGTCACAGGTGAGCTGAAAGAAGGTGACAATAAATATAACCCTTATTTTCAAGTCAGGATTATCAAAATACTGTGTGTACAAGCTTAGGACCTATTGGAACAGCTCCTCCATTTCTGATAGTTTCTTGAGAAACAGCTTCACTAAGGTCATAAATAGAGTGGGCTGTACCTGGGTACTTTCAGGACCTCCACTCCTCAACCCCAAAGGAAGCTCTCTAGAAACTCATCTGCATTATTGATTCTTTCAGTATAATCTCCTATAATTCATGGCTGCTTAAGAACTGGGGTCATCCATGGAGTCCAAGTTCTCAGAGAGAATGGCAATGATAATCTCATGCTTGGTGTACTCGCAGAATATACTCCTGAGGACAACTACCAATTGGATAACTTAATTTACTTTGGTCTGAATTAGATCAAGCAATGTGCTTACATGGGTGTTCTGCTGATGTCATATTGTCCAATGGCCTGAACAGCTTTGGAAAAGATCAACATCTACCTCAGGTGTATATTCCTTCAGCTCTGCCAGAACCTGAGCAATGTTTGCTTGAGATGTAAGAGCAATCATGATGTTTAACTTCTCTATTTTAACATAGATAGGATCCTTGTACTTCACAAAAAAAAGACTTCGTGGTTTGTTTTTTTTTTTTTTTGTTTGTTTTTTCCTTCCCCTTCAACATTTTAGGCCTTCTCTGGAAAATTAGGTTGTTATTCTTCAGGGCATTATTATGGCTTTCCAGACAGCATGGTGACAAGTGGAAGGGATACTTCTTCAGTAGCATATTATAGTATTTGGGAGTCTTTGGGTGACAATTTCAGAAATTTCTTGAGGATGTCTACTGCTCAAAAGCACCATTACTGAGTTGGCATGACTGTCCAGGACTTACTTCCTCACAGATACTATTGGAATTTTCCCAGGGGTCTGCCCTGAGATTTCTCCCAGAGTCCTGGGGAAGATGCTATGTCTAGCGTGGGGTTATCTGAGGGAAAAGAATCTATGTACTTTAGTTTCTTATGTCCGTTTACTTTATTTCTCTATAACAAACTTCTGTCTATACAGCTTCAGTTCTGTCCTGACACTCAGCTCCTCTCTGTCCCTTCTTCTTCTATTTTCTCATAGTTTTAGTAAGCTCCTACGCTTTCAATCTCATCTTCATCTTCAGTTTCTCTGCTTCATCTTCAGTTTCTCCGTCCATACTCATTTTTTCTCTTTCTACTCTCTTGACCTGAATCAATCCTTATTCTCTACAAAAGATCTGCCTTGTTCCTTTCTCTCTAACCATGTGAAACTGCCCTACCATCCACAGAAACTCTGCCTTATTCTCCTTTCCTCTGGTCACCCAACTCTCTGACCAGGAAATCTGCCTCCCCTTCCATGCACCTGGATACGCAAAAATCCTTTGTTTTATGTCAAATGCTCTGGAATGCCATTTGGCCAGTCTGGGAAAGGAAAGTCTGAGCTTTATTTGCACAAGAAACAAAGCTATGCATATACAGTCCACCTGTCTTCTAGGCTCTGTAGGGAAGTTACCTAGTAGATCAGTAGTAGGTCTGAGAAGTTTATACTGTTTGCCATACAGCCTAGTAGTATATGAGCACACAAGAACTTCGTAACAGAAGACAGATAGATACATTTTTTTTTTTTTTTTTTTTAGTTTTTCGAGACAGGGTTTCTCTGTGTAGCTTTGCACCTTTCCTGGATCTTGCTCTGTAGACCAGGCTGGCCTCAAACTCACAAAGATCTGCCTGCCTCTGCCTCCCGAGTGCTGGGATTAAAGGTGTGTGCCACCACCGCCTGGCCAGATATATCTTAAAAGCAGAATAACACCAAATATCCCTGATAAATGACTTTCCTCTAGAAAAATTCCTTGATCTTTCCAGGTATAGCTTTATTATATATAGCTGAATTTCTGTAATATATTCTTGTAGTTTGCAGCAAGATACTGATTTTCCAGGTCATCTTTAGGGCTGTAATTTGATAGCCTGCCAAGTATGAAAATCTGGATCCATTCAGTGCACTCATTAAAAAAAGTGAGAAGCTAATAGTTATTTTGTTGTTTCAGAGTGACTAAGTTGCTGATTGGCTAAGACTCAACTGATCTCAGACAATGATGCTACAGTATTAGTCATCATTACTGGATTTGAATTTGCTAAGAGATTCCATAGAAAATACAGAAGTCCCTGATTTTCCATTTGTTCATTGACAGCACAAAATTTTGCTACATAGATTAGATTGCTGTCATTTTCTGAACATAGGGATCTTTGTTCTTTAAGCACTTTTGGAAGGATTCAGAGAGATATTCTGTAATCTTGTTTATCTGGACACCAAGACTAAAATCACAGGACTAGGATCTTCACAAATCTGTTGGCAGCCATGATGGTCATGTCTGGATGACTTTTGGCATAGTTCATTAAATAGAGGTACCCAATCCTTTGCTCCAGGTTGTCAGTCTACATACACTATATCTGGAGAAAGCTAACATTTTCTTGACTGTCAGTACCAATCACTTTCTCCTTTGAGTTTGGCTTTCTCTCTCTCTCTCTCTCTCTCTCTCTCTCTCTCTCTCTCTCTCTCTCTCTCTTTCTTTCTTTCTCTCTCTCTTCTTTCTTCCTTCCTTCCTCCCTCCCTCCCTCCCTTCTTTCTTTCTTTTTCTTTTTTTTTTTTGGTGGGGGTTACAGGATGAGCTTGAGACGAGCTCTCACTATGTATCTCTGGCTGTCCTGGAACTCACTAGGTAGACCAGGCTGACCTTGAACTCCAGAGACTTGCCTGTCTCTGCCTCCTGAGTGCTGAGATTAAAGGCATATGCCTCTACGCCCAGCTGAGTTTGGTTTTTAATTCAAAGATTTCTCCCTTTTTAATTAGTTGTGAAGTACTTGAAATCAGTCATGACTCTGGATCTAACAAGCACTAAAGGCGAGAGCAGAGAGACAATGGCAGCCGGAGAGCCTAGACAGGGTGACATGTGTAATGGATTCCTTCTCACCACAATTCTTTCTCTAGGTCTGAATACTGTCTTTTTCATTCAGTTTATTTTTTTATGTATTTTTCTATTATTAGGCTTGCTGCACATTTTACTTCTTTATTTAATTAGAATATTATGCTTCTACAGTTTTGTATTAAATATCAGTCAGACTTTATAAGCTTATCCTCAAAACTTTAGACTTAGTTACCAAAGATTCCTACATTCCTGTTTTTCTTTTATTATATTTAAATTTCATTTTGCTAAAAAACATTCTCAATGATTTGCAATATAGAGTTTGTAGTTGGAAAACATATCCTTTGATAACTCCACTGTTCTACTCTCTACAGAGTTCCTGTTAGACAATACAGTAAAACTGTAAATTTGTACTTGCTGACTATTCATTTTCTCTCATACTTGAACTTTTGCTTCTTAAATGTTTGAATTCTAGTTTAAGCTCTCTTCCTCTTTCATAAAATTCTCTTCTTATACTTTGGGATATAAATTATGTTTTTTCATTAATATACTGTCTTTATGTTTCTTTTTCAAGCTTCAGATACTCTTGTTTGTCAGTTCATGCCAGTAAGCTTAATTTTAAGACCCTGGCTTCCTCAGTTGACAGAGAAAATGGAAAGAGGAGAATCTGTAATCACACAGAATTTCTTTTAGTGATATACATTTGTAAGCAAATAATTCTCTGTCTCCCGGGTGGACATAAAGTACCTCAGCATTCATTTTATTTCTAAGACACACTGTATATATCCTAAATGCCCTGGACTAGCAGTTCTAAAGTGGTAAACATGTATGTTATGTATTCAACAGTCTCTGCTGCCCTGATCCTTCGTGTATATTTTTAGAGCAAAGTCTTTGTTAATAAAGGAATGTTCTATTTTTGTAAATCATTTAGTCTTAAAGTGTTGTGTTGCTCTTTTCTCATTTATATTTTATTGCTTTTAGAGTCTTTATCCATGTGGAAACTGGTAATGACCCTTTAACTTAACTGATTTAGCTGGAATTGAAGACATATTTCAATTCTTTTAACTAGTATAATTCTATTAGCATCAGCATTCTTTAAAAAATTTTTTAAAAATATTTGAGGGCTGGAGAGATGGCTCAGTGGTTAAGAGCACTGGCTGCTATTCTAGAGGACTCAGGTTCAATTCCCAGCACCCACATGGCAGCTCACAACTGTCTGTAACTCCAGTTCCAGGAGATCTGATACCTTCACACTAATGCACATAAAATAAAATTAAATAAATTATTTAAAAAAATATTTGAGTGTTTTGCCTATATGTATTTATATGTACCACATGTGTGCCTGGTGCCCTGGGAGGCTAGAAAACGTATGATACTCTGGAACTGGAGTTACAGATGGTTGTGAGCCACCATATGGATGCTGGAAATTGAACCTGGGTACTCCAGAAAAGTAGCACATGATCTCTATGAGCCATTTTTCCAGCCCCAGAATCAGCATTTTTATAGATGATTTTCTTTTCCATGCTTTATCATTTAGCTCTGGTATATATACTGTCACCATTCTTATCACAAATTTTGTTTATATTAATCAATGTTCTTATTGTAGTAGAGTAAATTTGATAATTTACTCATCTTTCTGACTGTAAAGAGATGATGATACAGTACAGTGCTGTAGTAGTCTTTATTGTTAACTTGACTGGATTTGATACAGCATAATATCAGGTTATGGTACAGTTACTGCTCAATAGTCTTTGCCAGATCTATGGAGAGAGAAGACAGAAAAAAGTAGTTTTGGGGAGGAGAGAAAAATCAAGTTTAAAGCTCAAGACAAGGCTTGTGTGGAGAAAACTACTTTAACAAAGTGATTAGCACACTGGGACAACAGGAAAGGTATTCTGAAAGCCATATCTAACCAACTAAAAGGTTAGCTTGTAAAAATGCAAATGCGTTTGAAGGAAAATGCTGGTCAAAGGGTTACATGCCAGAAAACAACTGCCTAATGAAGTGTTTACATATGCTTAGCTGCTAAGGCACACTGCAGCAAAGGTAGAAAGGGACCAGATGACATCTCCAGCTGTCAGAAGACCTTGGCAACATCATCCACATGGTGCTAGTATAGCAAATACAAAAAAATGGAATACTTACAAGGGCATGGAGGTTTCTAGTAAGGATCCATAAAGGCTCTGAGCTTAGGTAATGTGTGGAAGGGTAAGAGTCCCTGCAAGGAGGCCATGTTTTGAAGCTGTGGTGAAGTTCAAGTTGTAATAGAGACTGTAAAATGTCAGAGATGCCAGGAGCATGCAAACTGTGTCAACAAAAGCTTCAGGCACAAGTAGTACTAGCCCAATGGAGAGGGCAAATGTGTTACACAAAGCAAAAAATAGAGGAGTAGGATACTTAAGTCTGTGAGAACTTGGGTGATATAACGCAGTTGCCAGACACTGAGCACAAGGTTTGGTTACTGCACTGTTCTGTTTTGGGCTGATCTTTAATTGTTATACCAATATTCCTACCTCTTAGAACAGAAATGCTTATTTTTTGCCTTTGAATGTTGGAAATATATAATTTGCTTTATTTTATAAAGGCTCATAAGTTAATTTTGTCTTGACTCCCAGAAAAGATCTTGGACTTTTCAAGAGCATTCAGACTGTTGACTATTATGGGGACTTTTGAAGTTGGACTGAATGTATTTTTGCATTATGAGACAGATATAAAAATTTGAGGGCCTGAGGTGGAATATGATGGCTAAAAAGTGATGGATTCGGGTGTCACATTAACAAGGGGTGGCATGATAGATAATTTTGTAGACTATTATTTTAAGATGTGTTACATTTGTTTATGCTGTGGAATATTTGTTTAATAATGCAAAGATGTGTTACATTCTTTTATGTTGCATTTGTTTAACTCTATGAAGCTGTGTTACTTTGCCTGCCCCAAATACCTGATTAAGAAAAAAAGGAGGAGGGAGAAAAGCAAGAAAAGGAGAAGAGGATGCTGGGGGCTAGCCACCTAGCCACCCAGACACAAAATAAGAAAGGAAGAAAAGATACACAGAAATAGAGAAAGGAAAAAGCCCAGAGGCAAAGGTAGATGAGATAAGTTAAGAAACGCTGACTAGAAATAAGCCAAATTAAGGCTGGACATTCATCAGTAAGCATAAGCCTCTGTGTATTTATTTGGGAGCTGGTTGGTGGGTCCCCAAAGAGCAAAGAGTAAAATAAACAAAAACAAAAAACAATATAATCTTCATAGTCAAAAAGAGTGGATTTGAAATTACCTGGGAGACAGATAAGAGGAACTTTATTTAGAGAAGTTTAACTGAGGAAGAAAGAACCATCCTATGGACTGGGAGTTAGACTGAATAAAAAGGTAAAAATTAAAAAGCAAGCCGAGTACTACCATAGTATCTTTCTGCTTCTTGACATCAGAGGCCATGTTAGCAGCTGCCCCATTCTCCTGCTGTCATGGCCTCTGCCATAATGGACTAGATCTCAAATGATGAGCCAAAATAGCCTTTTTCCTTCTTTAAGCTACTTAAGTCAGATATTTAATACAATATCTGACAATGAGAAAAGCAACTCATATAAGTGCATTCTATTAAAACCAATAATTAGTTGTTACAAATTTCAATGAGTATATCAGAAAATCATCGGTTAAAAATTTAATGAGTATATTAAAAGAGCAAGATTATGTATCAGCTCATTTTCTGATTAAGTTTCAAATTCATCAATATTAGTAAGCTAGAGCTACATTGTCAGTCAGGGATGGGCTTGATATAATGTTTAGCATATTTTGTCTTTAGACATGTGACAACTATAGAACTTGATTTGAAATTAATTTGAAGTACCATAAAACGTTTGGGTGAAAAAGTTCTAAGAAAGGTAAGGATAGCAAAGATCTTCTATTATGAGTCAAAGATGAAGCTCTAAGAAGGACTTGGAGGCATTTTAAATAATTGTTATAGAGCAGCAGCAGTAAGAAAGCTCTCAGGATTAAAAAAGTTTGGTAACTTTAAAATTATAAGAAAAATAATTTTCTAAAACATGGTTATCAGTGTTACCTTTTATAAAA
The DNA here is from genome assembly GCF_004664715.2 of Peromyscus leucopus. Lineage (NCBI taxonomy): Eukaryota > Metazoa > Chordata > Mammalia > Rodentia > Cricetidae > Peromyscus > Peromyscus leucopus. Next base: position 89,405,033 of record NC_051069.1, on the reverse strand, counting down.
TCATGTAATAGAAACACTGTTTTTATACTCTTCAAGAATTATACAAACAAATCAAATAACTTTAATGAACAGTTACTATACAGCAAGATGGATATTTGAAAATTTATTATAAATAGATGTTATATCTAAATTGACATTATATGTTAAATCTTATTTATATACTGGTGCATTTTATATTGAAAGATAAAATTAGATTTTATTTTATAGGATTTCTTCTAAACTTGTACATGGTGAAACAATCTCAAATTCCTGGAGATTTTTATAATAATAGTTCAGGTATGTTCTGATTCATCTTTAAGTAGCTTCAAATTTGCTTCCAATGTTTTATTTAAAGATTTGTCTGCTTCTTAACCTCTGGTCGACGTTAAAGGATTATGTATATAATGTAACTAAGAATTAATTATTACTCCTTATAATTTCTAAACATTCCAATACTTTGATCTTGCTAAAAGAGAGCTAGTCATTAGTTAATTTTATGAAACCTGAATATGAACTGAAGAGGTCATCAATGGATAAAGTGCTTTTCCTACAAATCTGGGGACCTGAATTATAATTCCCAGAAGCCACAAAAAAGCTTGTGTTAGTGCACAAGTAACCCTGACACTCGCAGGATATGAAAGACTGAGAGAACAGAAACCTGTAAACTTACAGGCTATCTAGCATGACATAAATAGCAAGATCAACAAAGGAGCCTATTTCAAACAAAGTGGAAGACGAGGACCAAAACCTAAGATTGTCCTCTGATGCCCACACACGCCCACATTAAAAAAACAAAGAGACAACAGGCTGTATTTTTTGGGGAGGAAAGAGGAGGGAGAGTGAGAAACCAAGAATTCAAAGAACATTATTCTAGGTCAAGAAATGCCCAATACCCTGAAGAGACTTTTTGGGTCTATCAATAATATGGGTGCCTGTTACTCTGACTATTCCATAAGACTACAAGAGAAAACCAAATTTGCATAAATCTACTTGAAAATAATTATGTCAGTAGGAAATACAATTTAGTTTATATAACAAACTCCATTGTTAAACCATCTATAGAAAACTCTGGACACATTACATTTAAATAATACTTCTACTACCAACTGGCCAAGTATGTAAAATACAGGATACTTTGTCACCTAAAATTAACTACTACCAAAAGGTTGCTGGAGTTTATAAATGTCACATTTTGATACCAACAGAAAACTAACGATTAGTTTAAATAGATCTCTCATTCTTCACCATAATATTACCTGTTTAAATCTTTCAACATTTTATAATTACATTACTAATAGTTTATTTCACATTTCAATAAAACAAAGGATTGTGCTCAGTTCTACTAATCACAGTTAAATGATTTACAACTCATCTGATTTCAAGAGATTCTATCCGAAATTTTACAAAATGACATGTTTTACAGAAAGTAAGTTTAAAAACAGAATTCAAGATAGGAAAGTATTGGGAGTTTCACTGTACTAAAGAATATGGCTTCAACATACAGTTAGCTCTGAGTGTGCACAGTCGTGTAAAAGAAAAAGTTTTTTTTTTTTTTTTTTAAATAATGGCTATTTCTTGTGAAATACATGACATCAGAATGCCCAAATCCTTAAATGTGATTTGCACTTGGCTTTGGTAGCTGTGAAGGAATGGCATGTGTGAAAACTGGGATATATATTTTTACACTGTTGTACCACTGGCAAGCATAAAGATTTAGTAATTTATGAAATCAGTAGACATAAGCATGAGAAATTATTTTAAATGAAAGATGAAAATGCCTAAAATAAAATACATAAGTTTATGCCTTAATAAATCAAGAAGTTCTTGAGAACTTTCAGAAAACCAAAGTTTTTCCTTTAGTTAACAGTAAAACTAGCTAAGACCATTAGACTCCTTAACTTTTCAACACTTTAATACTTAAATGGCTAATCTCTACTAATATCTGAAGCCATTGTTGGCAATACTTTTTGTTTTTTTTCTTTTTTTTCATTTTTTTATTTAAGAATATTTTTTTCAGTTTTTTTTAATTTTATTTATTTTACAACACCATTCAGTTCAACATAATAGCCACAGATTCCCCTGTTCTCCCACTCTCGCCCCCCTCCCCCCAGCCTACCCCCATTCCCACCTCCTCGAGATCAAGGTCTCCCCCGAGGACCGGGATCGACCTGGTAGACTCAGTCCAGGCAGGTCCATTCCCCCCCTCCCAGACCGAGCCAAGCGCCCCTGCATAGGTCCCAGGATTAAAACAGCCAACTCATGCAACGAGCCCAGGAGCCGGCACAAACACATAGCTGCCTCCCAAACAGATCAAGCCAAATGACTGTCTCACCCATTCAGGGGGCCTGATCCAGTTGGGGGTCCCTCAGCCTTTGGTTCATAGATCCTGTGCTTCCATTCATTTGGTTATTTGTCCCTGTGCTTTATCCAACCTTGGCTTCAACAATTCTCACTCATATGAATCCTCTTCTTTCTCACTAATTAGACTCCCAGTGCTCCACCAGGGGCCCAGCCGTGGATGTCTGCATCCAGATTCCTCAGACCTTGGATGGGGTTTATGGCACAACTAACAGGGTGTCTGGCCATCCCATCACCAGAGTAGGTCAGTTCCTGCCGTCTCTCGACCATTGCCAGCAGTCTTTTGCGGGGGTATCTTTGTGGATCTCCGTGGGCCTCCCTAGCTCTCTGCTTCCTCCCCTTCTCATGTGGTCTTCATTTACCATGGTCTCCTATTCCTTGTTCTCCCTCTCTTTTCTTGATCCAGCTAGGATCTCCCACTCTCTTTCCCTCGACCGTCGCCCTTCATTGTTCCCACTCATGACCAGGCTGTTCATGTAGATCTCATCCATTTCTCCGTGTCTTTTTTGGGGTCCCGTTTTCCAGGTAGCCTCACTGGTGATGTGAGTAGCAGTCCAGTCATCCTTGTTCCACATCTAGCATCTTCCTATGAGTGAGTACATACCATATTTGTCTTTCTGAGTCTGGGTTACCTCACTCAGGATGATTTTTTTCTAGATCGATCCATTTGCCTGCAAACCGTATGATGTCATTGTTTTCCTCTGCTGAGTAGTATTCCATTGTGTATATGTACCATATTTTATTTATCCATTCTTCAGTTGAAGAGCATCTAGGTTGTTTCCAGGTTCTGGCTATTACAAACAATGCTGATATGAACATAGCTGAGCAAGTGCTCTTGTGGTATGATTGAGCATTTCTTGGGTATATGCCCAGGAGTGGTATAGCTGGATCTTGGGGGAGATTGATTCCCAATTTTCTAAGAAAGCGCCATATTGATTTCCAAAGTGGTTGTACAAGCTTGCATTCCCACCGGCAGTGGAGGAGAGTTCCCCTAGTTCCACAACCTCTCCAGCATAAAGTGTCTTCAGTGTTTTTGATCTTAGCCACTCTGACAGGCGTAAGGTGGTATCTCAGAGTTGTTTTGATTTGCATTTCCCTGATGATTAGGGATGTTGAGCAATTCCTTAAATGTCTTTCAGCCATTTGGGTTTCCTCTGTTGAGAATTCTCTGTTTAGTTCTAAAGAAAATTTCTCAATTGGACTGTTGGTCGTTTTGATGTCTAATTTCTTGAGTTCCTTATATATTCTGGATATCAGTCCTCTGTCACCTGTGGGGTTGGTGAAGATCTTTTCCCATTCTGTAGGGTGTCACTTTGCCTTGTTGACCGTATCCTTTGCTCTACAAAAGCTTCTCAGTTTCAAGAGGTCCCATTGATTGATTGTTTGTCTCAGTGTCTGCGCTACTGGTGTTATATTTAGGAAGTGATCTCCTATGCCAATGCGTTCAAGACTACTTCCTACTTTCTCTTCTAGCAGGTTTAGAGTGGCTGGATTTATGTTGAGGTCTTTGATCCACTTGGACTTAAGTTTTGTGCACGTTGACAGATATGGATCTATATGCAGCCTTCTACACGTTGATATTCAGTTATGCCAGCACCATTTGTTGAAGATGCTTTCTTTTTTCCATTGTACACTTTTGGCTTCTTTGTCAAAAATTGTATGTCCATAGGTGTGTGGGTTAATGTCAGGGTCTTCAATTCGATTCCATTGGTCCACATGTCGGTTTTTATGCCAATACCAAGCTGTTTTTAATTACTGTAGCTCTATAGTAGAGCTTGAAGTCAGGGATTGTGATGTCTCCAGAAGTTGTTTTATTGTACAGGTTTCTTTTAGCTATCCTGGGATTTTTGTTTTTCCATATGAAGTTGAGTATTATTCTTTCCAGGTCTGTGAAGAATTGTGTTGGTATTTTGATGGGGATTGCATTGAATCTGTAGATTGCTTTTGGTAAGATTGCCATTTTTACTATGTTAACCCTGCCTATCCATGAGCATGGGAGATCTTTCCATTTTCTGACATCTTCAATTTCTTTTTTCAGGGACTTAAAATTCTTGTCATATAGGTCCTTCACTTGCTTAGTTAGTGTTACCCCAAGGTATTTTATGTCATTTTTGGCTATTGTAAAGGGTGATGTATCTATAATTACCTTCTCAGCTTCTTTGTCCATTGTATATAGGAGGGCTACTGATATTTTTGAGTTGATCTTGTATCCTGCTGTTGCTGAAGGTGTTTATAAGCTTTATCAATTCCTGGGTGGAATCTTTGGAGTCACTCAAGTATACTATCATGTCATCTGCAAATAGGGAAAGCTTGACTTCTTCCTTTCCAATTTGTATCCCCTTAATCTCCTTATGTTGTCTTATTGCTCTGGCTAGAACTTCAAGTACTATATTGAATAAGTATGGGGAGAGTGGACAGCCTTGCCTCGTTCCTGATTTTAGTGGAATTGCTTTGAGTTTCTCTCCATTTAATTTGATGTTGGCTGTTGGTTTGCTATATATTGCCTTTATTATGTTTAGGTATGTTCCCCGTATTCCTGATCGCTCCAAGACTTTTATCATGAAGGGGTGTTGGATTTTGTCAAATGCCTTTTCTGCATCTAGTGAGATGATCATGTGGTTTTTTTCTTTGAGTTTGTTTATATGGTGTATTACATTGATGGACTTTCATATGTTGAACCACCCTTGCATCCCTGGGATGAAGCCTACTTGATCATGGTGGATAATTGTTCTGATGTGTTCTTGGAGTCTGTTTGCCAGTATTTTATTGAGTATTTTTGCATCAATGGTCATGAGGGAGATCGGTCTGTAGTTCTCTTTCTTTGTTGTATCCTTGTTTGGTTTAGGAATCAGGGTAATTGTAGCCTCATAGAAGGAGTTTGGTAATGTTCCTTCTGTTTCTATTATGTGGAACAATTTAGAGAGTATTGGTATTAACTCTTCTTTGAAAGTCTGGTAGAATTCTGTGCTGAAACCATCTGGTCTTGGGCTTTTTTTGGTTGGGAGACTTTTAATGACTGTTTCTATTTCCTTAGGGGTTATTGGGCTATTTAAATAGTTTATCTGGTCTTGATTTAACTTAGGTATGTGGTACCTATCCAGAAAAATGTCCATTTCTTTTAGGTTTTCCAGTTTTGTGGAGTAGAGGTTTTTGAAATATGACCTTATAATTCTCTGGATTTCCTCAATGTCTGTTGTTATGTCCCCCTTTTCATTTCTGATTTTGTTGATTTGGATTCTCTCTCTGTCTTTTGGTTAGTTTGGATAAGGGCTTGTCTATCTTGTTGATTTTCTCAAAGAACCAACTCTGTGTTTCATTAATTTTTTGTATTATTCTCTTAGTTTCTAATTTATTAATTTCTCCTCTCACTTTGATAATTTCCTGGCGTCTATTCTTCCTGGGAGACTTTGCTTCTTCTTGTTCTAGAGCTTTCAGGTGTGCTGTTAAGTCACTAGTGTGGGATTTCTCCAACTTCTTTATGTGGGCATTTAGTGCTATGAATTTCCCTCTTAGCACTGCTTTCATAGTGTCCCATAAGTTTGGGTATGTGGTGTCTTCATTTTCATTGATCTCTAGGAAGTCTTTAATTTCTTTCTTTATTTCTTCCTTAAACCATTGGTGATTCAGTCGAGCATTATTCAGTTTCCATGAGATTATAGGTTTCCTGTAGTTTTTGTTGTTGTTGAAATCTAACTTTAAACCATGGTGGTCTGATAGAACACAGGAGGTTATTCTAATTGTTTTGTATCTGTTGAGATTTGCTTTGTGGCCAAGTATGTGGTCAATTTTAGAGAAAGTTCCATGGGGTGCTGAGAAGAAGGTATATTCTTTCTTGTTAGGATGGAATGTTCTGTAGATATCTATTAGGTCCAATTGGGTCATGACATCAGTTAAGTCCTTTATTTCTCTGTTAAGTTTCGATTTGGGAGATCTGTCCAGTGGTGAAAGTGGGGTGTTGAGATCTCCCACTATTAATGTGTGGGGTTTTATATGTGGTTTAAGCTTTAGTAATGTTTCTTTTACATATGTGGGTGCCCTTGTGTTTGGGGCATATATGTTCAGAATTGAAACTTCATCTTGGTGGATCTTTCCTGTGATGAGTATGTAATGTCCTTCTTGATCTCTTTTGATTGATTTTAGTTTGAAGTCTATTTTGTTGGATATCAGGATGGCTACCCCTGCTTGTTTCTTAAGACCATTTGATTGGAAAGTCTTTTCCCAGCCTTTTATTCTTAGGTAGTGTCTGTCTTTGAATTTGAGATGTGTTTCTTGTATGCAGCAGAAAGATGGGTCCTGCTTTTGTATCCATTCTGTAAGTCTATGTCTTTTTATAGGTGAATTAAGTCCGTTGATATTAAGGGATATTAATGACCAGTGATTGTTCATCCCTGTTATTTTTGGTGGTAGTGTGTGTGTACTTCCCTTCTTTGGGGTTTACTGTTGTGGCTTTATCTATTGCCTGTGTTTTCGAGTGTGTATCTGACTTCCTTCGGTTGGAATTTTCCTTCTAGTGCTTTCTGTAGGGCTGGGTTTGTGGATAAGTATTGTTTAAATCTGGCTTTGTCTTCGAATGTCTTGTTCCTACCGTCTATGATGATTGAAAGTTTTGCTGGGTATATTAGTCTGGGCTGACATCCATGGTCTCTTAGTGTCTGCATTACATCTGTCCAGGTCCTTCTGGCTTTCAAAGTCTCCACTGAGAAATCGGGTGTTATTCTGATGGGTTTACCTTTATAGGTCACTTGGCCTTTTTCCTTGGCTGCTCTTAATATTCTTTCTTTATTCTGTACATTTAGTTGTTTAATTATTATGTGTCGAGGGGACTTTTTTTTGGGGTCTAGTCTGTTTGGTGTTCTATAGGCTTCTTGTATCTTCATAGGCATTTCCTTCTTTAAGTTGGGAAAGTTTTCTTCTATAATTTTGTTGAATATATTTTCTGTGCCTTTGAGTTGGTATTCTTCACCTTCTTCTATCCCTATAATTTGTAGGTTTGGTCTTTTCATGGTGTCCCAAATTTCTTGGACATTTTGGTTCATGACTTTGTTGGCTTTAGTGTTTCCTTCGACTGATGAAACTATTTCTTCTACTGTATCTTCAATGCCAGAAATCCTCTCTTCCATCTCTTGCATTCTGTTGGTTATACTTGCATCTGAAGTTCCCGATCTTTTACTCAGGTTTTCTATTTCCAGTATTCCCTCTGTTTGTGTCTTCTTTATTTTTTCAATTTCCCTTTTCAGTTCTTGAATTGTTTCCTTTGTTTGTTTCATTGCTTTTTCATGATTTTCTTTCAGTGCTTTATTGTTTTCTTCCAGGACTTTATTGTTTTCTTGGAGGGCTTTATTGTTTTCTTCTAATTCGTTTGCCCTTTCCTCTAGTTGTTTACAGCGTTCTTCCAATTTTCTTGTCTTTTCCTGTACACAAGCCTCTACCTTCTTCATGCAGTTACTCATAAGGCTACTTTCTTCTGCTTCTTCCAATTTTTGGTGTTCAGGTCTAGATGTTGGAGGCGGGCTAGGTTCTGGTGATGCTGTATTGCTCTTCATTTTGTTGTATGTACTTCTGCCTTGACGTCTGCCCATCTCCTTGTGGTTCCTTCTTGGTCTTATCAGTGTACTTGTTTCAGAAAGAGCTGACAGATTCAGGAAGACTCTCTCTCTTGTCCAAAAGGGAGTTCTCTTGTCCAGCTCTCTGGTCCAGAAGGGAAGTCGGGGGCAGGACGGGAGCTGGGGGCCGGTAGTCTCAGGAAGTGGCTGGAGTCTTAGGCAGATGGGCGTGGGGGCAGGGCGCGGAGATTGCAGGGGCTGCTGGGGGCTTGGAAAAGGGGATCCCTCCCGGTGGGGCTAGAAGGGGAGCTGCCCGGTGGCCAGAACCTGGTGCCAAGTTGGGCAGGTCTTCCCGGAGTGGCTGGTGCCCAGGGATGGGGTCCGGTTTGGACCCGGATACTCACCTCTGGTCCAGAAGGGAAGTCGGGGGCAGGTCTCTAAGTCTCAGGAAGTGGCTGGGGTCTCGGGCAGATGGGCGTGGGGGCAGGGCGCGGAGATTGCAGGGGCTGCGGGGGGGCTTGGAAAAGGGGATCCCTCCCGGTGGGGCTAGAAGGGGACCTGCCCAGTGGCCAGAACCTGGTGCCAATTTGGGCAGGTCTTTGTTGGCAATACTTTTTATATAGTTTGTAATTATTGAATAATATTTTTTTTTCCATTTCTTTATAACAGTGATTCCCAATCTTCCTAATGCTGAGACCTATTAATACAGTTCTTCATGTTGTGATGACTTTCAACCTTAAGATTATTTCACTGCTACTTCATAACTGTAATTTTGCTACTGTTATGAATCATAATGTAAATATCTGATAGGCCAGCCTCAAAGGGGTCATGATGCACAGCGAGAACTGCTGCTCTAAAGTCTAATGGTATAGTGAAAAGAGCTATCACAAGGTGACATTTGCTGGAATTCATTGCTTTATTTTAAAATTGAACCGTTACATTTTATTCTGTAACATATCTAAACTTACTTGTTAATAAAACAATGTTTTAAATCCTTACTTAAGAAAATGTGGACTAGAAGCATATGCATTAGCCTTGAATTTGTTCAAAAGCATAATGTAAGGTCCCAATCTAGAGGTTCGGAACTGGCATTTTATTAATAATAAACCATAGTGTCATATTTCTAGGCATATGTAAGACACTGTTACTAACATATTTGAATGAAACTCTCCTGCTGATTTTGTTTATTATTATTATTATCATTATCATTATTATTATTATTATGGTTATTTGAGACAGGATTTCTTTCTATAGCTCTGGCCGCCTTGGAACTTGCTTTGTAGACCAGGCTGGCTTCAAACTCACAAAGATGCACCTGTCTCTGCCTCCTGAGTACTGGTATTAAAGGCATGTGTCACAACCACCTGGCTCTTTTTTTTTTTTTTTTAAAGATTTATTTATTTATTATGTATACAGTGTTCTGCCTACATGTATGCCTGCAGGCCAGAAGAGGGCCCAGATCTCATTATAGATGGTTGTGAGCCACCATGTGGTTGCTGAGAATTGAACTCAGGACCTTTGGAAGAGCAGCCAGTGCTCTAGCTGTTAACTGCTGCTGGCTCTTTATTCTTATTTGAAGAAACAGTGACATTTTGTTGTGTAATAATTTTTTGCACACTGTGAATATGTGTCACTTTGGTTTAATAAAAAGCCAAATGGCCAATAGCTAGGCAGGATTTTAGAGACAGAAAGAATGCTGGGAAGAAAAGTGGAGTCACCAGGAGATGCCAGAAATGCAGAGTAAGCAGCATGGGCTTTACAAAGTAAAGGTAACAGAGCCACATAAAAGAACATAGATCAAAACATATGGGTTAATTTAAATTATAAGAGCTAGTTAGAAACAAGCCTAAGCTATTAGCTGAGCTTTCATAATTAATGTCTCCATGTGATTATTTGGGAGCTGGCAGGTGGGACAGAAAAGTCTACCTACAACAACTTTTTGCTTTGTTCTAATGTCCCTCATTCTATTTATTTGCTTTGTATTTTTTTCAGTTTTTGTTTTGTTTTGTTTTTTTGAGACAGGGTTTCTCTGTGTAGCTTTGTGCCTTTCCTGGAACTCACTCTGTAGCCCCCAGGTGAGCCTTGAACTCACAGAGATCTGCCTGGCTCTGACTCCCAAGTGCTGGCACTAAAGGTGTGTGCCGCCGCCGCCGCCGCCGCCACCGCCACCACCACCAACTGGCTTCATTTTAGGTTTTACATAGGTCATCTATTTTTCTCTTTTTCATTTTTACATAGCAGTTACAGTGCTATCAAATTTGAATACTCATAGAATCCTTTAGGTTTCTTTTCTTCTCTGATATTTTCTATTTTTCAAATAAATTGAGTCTTAATTTTTTTGTGGTATGAAACTAGAGCCTGACACATATGAGGCAAAGGTCTTATCACTGAGCTGAATGCATCCCCAGCTCTCTTTGTATTGTCTTCGAAATTCCGAGACAAGGCCAAAATTGCACAAGCTGGCCTTGAATTCACATCGTAGCCTAGTCAGGCCTTGAATTTGTCATCTGCCTGAATACATCCTCTCATCTACTTTGGATTAGAAGTTTTTGCCACCATGTCTGCCTTGACTTTTAGTTTTCTTAACTTCTTTTGCATTTTTATTTTCATTCATTTCTAAACTAAATAGTTTATTCATTCAGGGTCTCCTTATAATTAGTTTATTCTTTAATCAACATCACGCCAGTAGGAAATACTAAATAAAATATCAAAGTACAGTAGAGTGAGCAAATGAAACTTTGTCTTCAAAAACAGATATGTTGTGAGTGCTAAGTATAAAAACCACAACAATGGTAACAGACTATAGTATATGGAAAATAAATAATGATTCTTAAACTAGCTAGAGTAAGTTCTAAGAGTTTGACAATGTTCACAACTTTTATTCTTGATGCAGAGAATTTAACCCAGGGCCTTGTATGTGCCAGGCAAAACTCCACAACAAAACTGAACCACCAAGCTCTTAAAACTGTTTAATAAAATAAATTAGACATAAAAAAGGGAAAAGTTAAAAATGTAGAACTGGCATTCTGAAATAGTGTAAAACTTTAAAATTACTAGACTATATTTAATGTTGATACACCCCTATACGTATGTATATTCTCACAAAAAGCAAAGTACACAGCAATTAATAATGGTGACTTTACAAGAAAAGCATTTGTTTTCAGGACTGTAGTGGACTGAACCCTAACTGCTTACCTCAGATCAAGTGACAGAAGGACACAATAGTCAACTAAAACCCTTCTTACCTCACTTTCAAGAAAGAAGAGGACAAGCATCCGGATGAGGTTCCCATTTGGACTGTTCCTTCCTCTCCTCTTTGCTAATGCTTCCTCTGCTTGTGGGTCATGTCTGCTAAATAGCCTGTGGGGGAAACAATATAAATTCACATGAACACAAATTTCAGTAATTTTACAAAACACAAAAAATTCACTGTTGAAAAAATATGAAAAAGATTTTTAATCTAATTCAATACAACTTATCTCTTTTTATTTTTTCAGACAGGAAGAAGAAAGGCAGAGGGAAAAAGAGATGCCAGTCTGCTGCCCAAGGAACAACATGCTAGCCGACTGGTAAGCCACGGAATATATGCCAAACATAGATGAATAGAAATGGATTAATTTAAGTTATAAGAGCTAGCTAGCAAAAAGCCTGCCATATGCCATGCAATTGGTAATTAATATAAACCTCTGAGTAATTATTTTATAAGTGGCTGTGTGAGATAGTGGGCTGGGAAGGACCAGAGAAACCTTCCAACTACACTTCAATCAAGTGTTATCATGCCTGGCTATTAAATGATACCTTTACAGAGATAAAAAAATGGTCAAATTAAAAATATCTTACACAGTTCAACATGAGGAAATGCTTTTAATGATGAATAGTAAATGCTTAAATATTTATTAAAAATGTAAGCACTACTTTCCTATGGTTGATACTAGAGTATGTAATTTTAAATTTAGATTAAAAACAATTTCTTAAATATTTATTTCAGTCGTAAATACATTAAAGAAAATCCTGAGCAATAACCAAAAATCTACATTTTAATATTTATGTCTCTTGTATTCTCCAATGGTTATACCTATTATTTAGAAGCAGTATTCTTAAGCCCAACTGTTTATAATAAAATTTTATTAGTACTATATATAAAAATTTACTTTCAATAACAAAACTTCTAAGTATGGCTAAGAAGGAAATTCAAGTTTTAAATTTGCTATATAGATTTAGTCTAATAAAACAAAGCTCTCCTATTTTTAGGGACTACTCTAAGCCCAAGGGATGCAGCAATGAACATGAAATTGGTTCTTGGGAGGAACTTTAATTCTAGTGCAGCAGTTCTCAACTTGTGGGTTGAGGCCCTTTTGGGGATTAAATGATCCTTTCACAGGGGTCTTGTATCAGATATCCTGAATATCAGATATTTAGATCACAATTCATTACAGTAACAAGATTACACTTATGAAGTAGCAACTAAAATAGTTTTATGGTTGGGGGTCACCACAACATGAGGAACTGTATTAAAGGGTCACAGCATTAGAAGGTTGAGAACCACTGCTCTAGTAGATGGAAACAGACTAAATGTACTGTCTCAGATAATTTACAGAAAAATAAAGAAATATGGACAAGCAAATAACATATGCAACATATAAAAACATATATAAGTTTCTAAAATGAAAAGCTAAGTAACTGAGAGGTGTTCTTTTTGAGGTGGCTTTCAAATTTGTGACGAAGGTAATAATAGACTTTGGTAACTAAAATGTACTAAGCTGAATAACTGCATTTATTTCACATAAGGTTCTGAAAAAATAGATGAAATTTATAGTGTTAAAAATGTAGAATTTTGAGACCTCCTACGGGGCTAGTTTTCTGACTTCCCCATCCATGCTTTCTTCACAACCAGTCAGATCTAGCCCAGGTCCCATATCTACTGCCCCAGCCTAGTTTGACCTCTCTTGCTTGCATTACAAATCATCTCTAGGCTTCTGCCAGGATCCTCCCTACCTGTTCTCCAACCCATAGGTCCTGCCATGCCACATCCAAAATTTTACACAGCCAGATCTAGTTCTACACTCCAAGCAGACTAGGAAGCTCATCCCAATACACCAGTCAAATCCCCTCTGTCCACCTGACTTCATCCCACCCAAGCCATTATAATGTCTAGGCTCAACCTGCTTCACATTGTCTCTTCTGCTGCGACCTGTTCTGTCCATATCCTGTTCTGCCCATATCAGATTAAGAACTAAATAATAATTTATATGTACAGATCTTATTCCCAAAACACTAACAGTATGAAAAAAGAACCAGTATGTTCTCTCCAAAGCCTACCATTCCTGTAGAAATATTTGCCAATGAGAATTCCTGAGGTGAACTCCAGGACCCACAATTTAAAATAATCATCATAAACTTCATAAAAAAATAATACAAGGAGTTTAAAAAAAAAAAAAGAAAAAGCACAATGAAATCTAGGAGAAAGAACTTGAGAATAAACAACTGATCGATGACCAAGAAAGCACAAACAGGCTAAGGGAAATGACTAAAACAATCCAAGACTTCAGAATGGAACTCAATAAGGAGACAAACTGAAGCGGAATTAGAGAACACCTGTAACTCAACTAGAAAATGCAAAGAAAGTCTTACATGTAGAATGAATTAAGCAGGAGATAGAATATCAGGACTTGAAAATAAAAGTAGGATATAGATCATTTTATCAAGGACTACGAAAAAAATTAAAATCACAGAAAAGGAATACATAGGAAATATGAGACACCATGAAAATATCAAATCTTTGATTACAAGAATAGATGAGGGAGAAGAATCTCAACAAGATCATAGAAGAAAACAGCTCCAAACAAAGGAAAGACACACCCACAGAGATGTAAGAACCATAGAGAACACCAAATAGATAATCCCCAAAGAGAAAAATCCCTACAGCTTATCACAGTAAAACACGACAGATACATAACAAAAAGATTGAAAGCTATAAGAGAAACAAAAAGAAACAAACAAAAACAATGCAAGTTACATATAAAGAAAAATCCATCAGAATAACAGCTGATTTCTCAATGGAAATTTAGAAAGCCAGGAGAGCCTGGAGCAAGGCATTCCAAGAACTAAAAGGCTAAGAAAGCTAATCTAAACTAATAGACCTAGCAAAATTGTCTGCCATAATTGAAGGATAAAGACTTTTCAAGATATAAACAGCCTAAATCAATTTATATTCAACAAACCAAATTTAAAGAAAATACAAGAAGCAATACTACAGGCTGAAGAGAGGAATGAGTATAGCAGGAAAGACTGCGGAGAGAAATACAAAGTTATAATTATTTAAAAACAAAGTACTACTAAGAATACGAACACCACTACCAAAAATCAACAACACAAAGACCAAAATTTACTCACACATTACAATATCTTTAAATATAAATGGTTTAAACTCTCCCATCAAAAGACAGAAGCTGACTGAAAGAATCAAGAAACAAAAATTCACCTATCTGTAAGAAACACATCTTAGCTTTAAAGACAGGAATCTCCTTAGAGTAAAAGAATGGAAAAAAGTACTCTAATCAAATGGGATCAGAAAGCAAGCAGGTGTCAGGATCCTAGTATCTGACAAAATAAGACTTCAAACTAAATCTAATCAGAAGAGATAAAAAGGGATACTTTATTCATTCTAATCAAGGGAACAGTTAGCAAGAACATTACTATCTTAAACATATATGCACCAAACTCTGAGGTATCCATTTTCATAAAACAAGTACCACTGGATTTAAAGGCACAAATTAAAAATCAGTTAATATTAGATTATTTCAACACCCCACTTTCTACAACAGACAGGTAGGTCATCTGGACAAAAAACAAACAAACAAACAAACAAAACAAAACAAAAACAGAGAAACATTAGAATTAATTGATTCATATACTAAATGAACTTAGCAAATATCTACAGAATATTCCACCCAAACACCAAAGATTATACATTCTACTCAACAGCACACATAAGCTGCTCTAAATACACCAGCTCTAAAATATACCATATCATGGAATACAAAACAAATGATTTAAAAAATATCACAAAGATTGAAATCATTTCTTGTATCCTAGCTGACTACAATGCAATAAAACTTAAAATTGACATTAAACAGAACTCAAGTAAACAAACAAATTCATGGAGATTAACTAACTCATTACTAAATAATGAATGAGTCAAATAAGAAATCAAGAAAGAAATTTAAAAAAAACTAAATGAAAATGAAAACAATACAACAAAACCTCTGGGACACATTGAAAGCAGTCTTACAAGAGAAATGTATGACCTACATAAAAAAAAAAAATCAAAAAGAGCACAAATAAATGATTTATGATGCAACTAAAAATTCTGTAAAAAAACAAGAGCAAACCATATACAAATCCAGTCAGCAGAAAGAAATAAAGACAAAAACAAGCAGAAATCAATGAAATAGAAACAAAGGAAAAAAAAAAAACTCACAAAGAATCAATGGATGTAACAACTGGTTGTTTAAAAGATAAGTAAGATCAACAGACCCTTAGCCCAACTAAGCAAAGAGAGGACCCAAATGAACAGACTTAGAAATAAATAGGAAAACGTTAGATCAGGCATCAAAGATACTCAATTATCATATGGTTCTATTTTAAAAACCTAGACTCTATTAAGTTGGAAAATGTAAAAGAAATAAATGAATTTCTAGATTAAGCCAAACCACCAAAATTAAACCAAGAAGTCAGCAACCTAAACAGACTCATACAAATGAGGAGATTGAAATAGTAATAAAAGGTTTTCCAGCTAACAAAAGTCCAAGGCCAGATGGATTCACAGCAGAATTCTACCAGACTTTCGAAAATTTAGCCAATCCTTCTTAAACTAGGAAGGGAGGAAGAGAGAGAGAGAGAGAGAGAGAGGGGAGGAAGGGAGGGTGGCTGGCTCCCAAATTCCTTCTATGAAGCCAGTACTACTCTAATACCAAAACCAGGTAAAGACACAACAACAACAACAAAGAAAACTATAGTCGAGAATCCTTGATAAATATAGACTCAAAAATGCTCAATAAAATAACTGCAAACAAAATACAGACAAACATAAAAAAGATTACCTACCATTACCAAGCTGGCTTTATCCCTGAAATGCAGTGAAGGTCCAACATAAGCAAATGAATAAGTAAAACAAACCACATAAATGGACTTAAAGACAAAAATCACATGATCATCTCAATATATGTAGAAACGTCTGACAAAAACAGTCATGCTTCATGGTAAAGTCCTAGAAAATGTAGTGCTAGTGGGAACATACTTCAACATAACAACGCCTACCCCCCCCCCCCTACACACACTCCCAATATCATCCTAAATGGAGAAAAGGTTGAAGCAACCCATTGAGGTCAGGAACTGGATAGAGATTACCACTATTCTCACTCTTTTTCAATTGTGCTCAAAGTACTTATTGCTGGAGCAATAAGGCAAGAGAAGGGAATTAAAGTGATACAAACAGGGAAAGAGGTCACACTTCCTATCTGCAGAGGATATGCTACTATACATTAAAGAGCCCAAAAATTCTACCAGAGAACTTCTAGAAACAAATTCAGCAATGTGGCATGATACAGTCATGCATGGATCAAGAGTTTTCTATACACCAACAATAAATACTCGGGGAAGAGGATCATGCATATACTCCCATTCACAACAGCCTCAAAGAAAATAAAATTTCCAGAAGAAACCTAACCAATAAAGCAAAAGACCTCTACAATGAAAACTTTAAACCTCTGAAGAAAGAGATAAAAATACCACAAAATGGAAAGCTATTCCATGCTCATGGATAATTAGAATTAATATTGTGAAAACGACCACTTTATCAAAAGCTATTTATAAATTCAATGCAATCCCAATCAAAATCTCCATCTCATTCTTCAAGAAATAGAAGAAAAAAACTGTTCTAGAATTCATATGGAACTACAGAAGACCCCAGATAGCCAAAATATTTCTGAGCAAAGAGAGATGACCAGTCCAAATCTTAAGATATACTATGGAGCCACAGTAATAAGACACTATTGTATTGTTATAAAAACAGACAAAATTGAAGACCCAAACATGGAGTGTATATATAACTACAGCTATTTAATATTTGAAAAAGATGACAAAAACATAAGCTGGGGAAAAGAAAACACTTTCAACAAATGGTGCTGTGGAAACTGGATGGCCACATGCAGAAAATGACATCAAACAAACTATATCTATCACTGTGCATAAAAACTAATTCCAAATGGATCAAAGACCTAAATGTGAAACCTTAAACTCTGAAAAGGCTAGAAGAAAAGATATGCAGTACCCTACTGAAAAGGACTTTCTGAATAGGGCTTCATTTGCCCTAGAATTCAGTCAAGAGCTGACTAGTAGGACTCCGTAAAACTAAAAACCCTCTGCACAGATAAAGTAAAATCAACTGGGTGAAGAGGAAACTCACAGCATTGGAGTGAATCTTTGCCAGCTATACATCTAGCAGAAAATTAATATCTAGAACATATAAAGAACTCAACAAACAGAAAAAAAAAAAAAAAAAAAAAAAAAAAGATCCAGTTGAAAAACTGGCCTGGGATCTAAGCAGAGAGAATTCCAAAAAAAAGAAAAAAAAAAAAAAAAAAAAAAAGGCTAAGAAGTAGCTCAAAAAAAAAAAAAAGTTCACCATCCCTAGCAATTAGGGAAATGCAAATCAAAACAATTTTGAAATTCCATCTCACCCTAGTCAGAATGATAAAGATCAACAGAACAACTGAAATAGATGATGTAGGGGATGTGGAGAAAGGCAAATACTCATTCACTGTTAGAGGGACTACAAACTATGGATATCAGTGTGGAGAATCCTCACAATGCTAAAAATGAATCTATCCTATGACCCAGCTACACCAAAACTTGGCCTATGTCCAAAGGACTCTACCCTATACTCCACAGATATTTGCTCAGCTATGTTCACTGTTGCTCTACTCACAAAAGCTAAGAAATCAAAACAACCTGTATGTCTTCCAACTGACAAATGGATAACAAAAATATGGTACATATACACTATGAAATACTATTAAACTATAAAGAAAAATGAAATCATTAGATCTGAAGGTAAATGTACAGAACTTGAAAAGATTATATTGAGTGAGGTAACTCTGACCCAGAAAGATAAATATCATGGATTCTCTCCCATCGGAGTCTCCTAGCTATAAATCTTCAAATGTGATATTCTATCCTGCAGTAGCTACATAAACCAGGAAAGTAAAAAGATGCCAGTGCTGGGGTAGGGGTATGAGGGAGTAACAGAGGGGAATAAAAGGGTGTAAGTGATCTGTCAGGGAAATGGGAAAAAAGGGAGAGCTCTAGTAAGGGAGAGGGGGAGAATATAAATAACAGAAAAAGGAGGAAGAAGGGTAAAATAACAATAAGGATGTCTGAAAAAGTCAGAAGGAATTATACCATTAACTCTTAACAAATAACAACAAAACCCTGGAATATCTTAAGTATGTGCCTAAATATATGTACACAGTTTAGATGAAATTCCTTAAAACACTCCCTCCAAAAGCCAAAGGCTACCTAACAAAAATCTCAACACTAAGTTTGAGAAGTCCTCTTTTTGTTTTTATTTTTAGTCAAGGTTGCTCAAGAGATTGCTAAAACACACAGGCTATTAGTATTGCCCCTGGTAGCCACCAAGAGATGGAAGGTAAGTTCCTATTGTTGAGGAGACTATGCACTTCAGACATGACACAGAGACCCCTGAACTGGAACTGATCTTAATGCCTCTTCTTTGAAGACTAGCTTTGATGGTACCAGAAGGTACCATGTCAATTTCCAGTGGAGGGAGGCAGCCATCAATCTTACCCAGATATGATGCTCGTAAATCACAACAATTGGCATGGCAAGTTATATAACCCTAAGGGTGCAGTAATAGCATTTAAACCTTGGCGGTAACCAACAGATTTCTAGTTGGACTTAAGACCCGCCTCAATGAGAGGGAAACCATGCCTGGTATTAGAAACCAAACTAACTATCCAGGACTAGTAAAGTCATGATTCAAGGAGAAGACCATATAACTACCACTTACTTTACTAAACTAGCATAATCTCTAACTATACACATTCTAAATACAAGTCCTTGTACTCACAGATAAATGCAGTCCTACCCCTCAATCAAGGAAACCTCTCTTTGTAACAGATGGAGACAATTACAACCAGCCACAACCTATCAAAATACAGAACTGTGTGAGTACAGCTACCACCTAAGGGCTCAGGGAAATATCGTGAAAGAGAAGGGGTAAAGACTGTGAGAGTCAGAGGATCAGGGACTGTGTCTCCTATTAACCTCAGAATCTATATTCATAATGTCTTACCAACATGACGGCCTAAATATGACATGAACAAGCACAACAAAACAGACAGAGGAAAGGCCACAAGGCCTCAACCCTACACAAAGTACTGCAGGCAACTAAGGAATGATGAGAGTGGGAGAAATAGTCTTTCCCAGAGATGATCATGTCAACTAGTTATTCAAGATCTAATGGTCAGCCCCAAAACATACATGAAAAACACTATTCAGATTGAGCTGGTTATATCACACACACACACACACACACACACGTTTCTAAATATACACATATAAAAAAAAGAAGCCATTAATTTGAAAGAAAGCAAGAAGAGGTACATGAATGGGTCTGGAGGGAGGAAAGGGAAGATTATAATATTATATTCTCAAAAATTAAAAAATGTAGAATTTTTTAAATTTTTTATTTTATTTTATTTTTGGTTTTTCAAGATAGAGTTTCTCTGTGTAGCTTTGCGCCTTTCCTGGAACTTGCTTTGGAGACCAGGCTGGCCTCGAACTCACAGAGATCTGCCTGCCTCTGCCTCCTGAGTGCTGGGATTAAAGGCGTGCGCCACCACTGCCTGGCAAAATGTAGAATTTTTGGTGAGATTAAATATTCATTTTAGAAACATCTTACTATTTTTGATGATTCTTGTTGATTACATAGTATTTATA
Source organism: Peromyscus leucopus (assembly GCF_004664715.2). Taxonomy (NCBI): domain Eukaryota; kingdom Metazoa; phylum Chordata; class Mammalia; order Rodentia; family Cricetidae; genus Peromyscus; species Peromyscus leucopus. The sequence continues at coordinate 89,385,132 of NC_051069.1, read as the reverse complement.
TAGTATAAGATATAAGACTGTGCATGTATGAACTATGCACCTAATTTTTTTTTTAAATTGTTTTTTGCTATGTGGCCTATGGGAGCCTTCAACTCCTGGATTCAAGCAATCCTCTTTTCTTTTTTTTTTGTTTTTCGAGACAGAGTTTCTCTGTGTAGCTTTGGAGCCTGTCCTGGAACTCACTCTGTAGTCCAGGCTGGCCTCGAACTCACAGAGATCTGCCTGCCTCTGCCTCCCAAGTGCTGGGATTAAAGGCGTGTATCACCACCACCCGGCACAATCCTCTTCTTATCTCAACCTCCTGAAGTGTTGGGACTATGTGCACACCAAAACTTAATAATGAAAATTCTATGGCTATACTACAGCCTGCTTATTAGTATTTTAATATTTATTATATAAATGATAGAAAAATGCTAAAATTAGTTATTAAAGATGAAGTTACTGAAATGTGAATTTTTATTTTTATTTTTTGTTTATTGAGACAGAATTTCTCTGTTTAACCACACTGGCTGTCCTGGAATCCTTTCTGTGCACCACACTAGCCTTTAACTCACAGAGATCGCCTGCCTCTGCCTCCTGAGTGCTGGGATTAAAGGCATACACCACCACCACCCAGCTTTGAACTTTTCTGAGAGGAGTTTGAAAGCATTAATAGAAAAAGCTTTCATAATTTGCATAAGAATTAGGCTGATTTTCACAAAGAAATAAGACAGAGTAGAGGCTACCTATTCTGAACTGTCATGTAAAATATTCTAATTAAAATTTCTAGCAAATATTTTAAACTCAGTCATATAATAAAATAAATGTCTGTAGTTTATGGTCTCTATCATATATATGATAGATTATATACTAACTATATACAGATTATATGATATATATATATAATATAGGTGATATATATATTAAACAAAGTCCTTGATGTTCTTAGTGAAGTTATAGAAGCAATAAATTCCTTCTAAAATCATAAAACAGTTTGAAAAGTTAAATGGACAACTGAGGCCAAATATACTGTAATATTCTGAGGAAGGAAGGGTAGATTCTGATAAACTCTTGACGTTTGTGGCATACAATATCCCAAGAAGAATATGGAAATTTCCTTATTCTATTAGTCAAAGGTGTCAGAGTAACTGGCAAAACCATTGCTATTTTAAAATCCATGCCTAAGAAGGCTGGGGTGTAGCTTACTAGTAGAATGCTTGCCTGGCATGTGTGAGTGGCCATGAGGTCAATGAAAACATTGAATTCTTCCTCTTCACTTTCAGTATCAACATGTACTAGCAGCTAGCTACTATTAAGAAAGATTTTAAACAGAAAACTTTTCTCATTATGAGTAGTAATAGACTAGAACACTGTTGCAACACCAAATTAGATACTGTAGGATGCCAAGCCTGCGTATTATCATAGCTTATCATCCATGTAGAACTGATGCACAGTACATGTCTTACTATGCTTCTGTAAAATCATAAATTAGTACATGTAATGGACCTTTAGGTTCCCCCTTGCTCACAACCGAATCCACAACCGAATTCACTAAGTTAAGTCTGAGCAAAAAACCCCAAAATGAAAACAAAGCAAAAGATATGTACACAAACAAGAATGTTAATATTGTGAGAATACATTAATTCACTAATAAATTATACAATATATATAATAGTTCACAATCAAAAAGTGAATTTCACTCTAGTTAAGTGCTATAGTCAGCCAAAAATTAGAAGTAACTTAATAATATCAACTTTAATATATACATAGCTCTCAGAATCGCTATATAATACATCACAATGATTCCCAAGGAAACAATGGAAAAGAAGCCATGAAAGGATGGAAGACACTTGCAATGGGGTAAAACTTCATGATTATATAATACACGTAACAAAGGCATGAGTTGAGATTTTGAAAAGAAACAAGACTTCATAAACTTTAAAAGTCTATTCCCATACCCGGCTAAGAACCGTATTTCAGATTTTACTGAAGAGGAATATGACACAAGGCTCACCACTCTCCCAGATGTGAGCCATGATACAGGAAACAGGCTACACAGTTATGAGAGCGTTCAAGCACAGTGAAGAGGACATTTTAAGTCCTATGTTCAGTCTCTTCCACTATTGAAGATTATTAGTAAGAGCTTTTAACAACTGAACTCTCTCTTTTTTCAGTACACAAAAGTGGAGCCTGTTTGCAGGATAACTGACTCACTTTTTGTGAAGGAACTCTCCAGCTGCCACAGCAACAGGGCGATGTGCTGAATACACCAAATGGTAAACATTTTCACAGTCTTCATTGGAAAGAGCTTCTTCACTTCCACTGAAAATGGAAAGTAATATCAGAACCACAGGAACTTTTGATTTACATGATCCCTCCTCATTTAATTTCTGTAAAGTGATTATAAAAGCTGAAAACACAGATTTTAGTTTTCTATTACTGTAAAAGTATTATTTCCCACTAATTATAAATGTATTCACTAAATAAAATTCAAGTAAAAGAAAAATTTCAAAATTTTTCCATGTGAAGTATCCATAGATAATGACAGTCAGTATCTCAAGAGTACGTATCAGACCAACTAAGCATGCTCTTTAAATATGCACAAAGCTCTTATTTCTTTTTTAAACATGCTTAAGGAATATATTTGTCCTTGTTTCATACAACTAATCATGCTAGGTAACTTTACTTTCTAGAACTGTATCAACAAAATAGTATCTCATCACCTCTTTACAATGTTAGTCTTCCCACTAAATACAGCCATTCTTTTAAATATTACATTTGTTGGTTTATTTATTTGTGTGTATACCAGTTCTTTGGTCAAAGGGCAACTTGTGAGAGATCGTTTTTTTCTTCTACCATGTGGGGCCCTGGGATTCAATTCAGGTCATCAGGCTTGGTGGCAAACCTCTTTATGAACTGAGCCATCTTGCCAGTCCCAGTCATTCCTTTACTAACACAATTTTCCTGTCATTTACTCCTTTTTATTTACTCATAATTCTGTGTTTCATAAATGGTCAAAATGTGTTTGAAGCAGTTTAGCCCAAAAATGAAATATTCATTTTCTGATGATTAATATATTTTTAAATGATGAATATGATTATAGCTTAAGTTAATTTGAATACGTAATTACTGAGCTGCACAGGACCCTGGTAACATACAGAGTTACAAGTTTATTTCATAGATTCTCAAATGTATATAGATGACCTAGGACCCAAGATCTTCAGAAATCTAGTAAATAAAAATCAGAATGCTCTTGGCAGCAAAGGACTGTGGTTAAATCAGTTCCAAGGAGAAACTGTAGTTTTGGCTGAAAACCATAAATGTCAAATTGGCAGACAAACTCCAAGTGTTTAAATATATTCTCCTTTCCATCCCACCAATGCTTGTTCCCTTATGGTGAGGCAGATAGTATAGTATAAGCAGGGAACAGTCTTATTATCTACAGACACTGGAAGGGAAGAACACTAGGTCTAGGAGAACTAACTTAATACAGCTAAAGACTATAACTGAGGCAAATAGGCTTCAGGACTGCTAAGGAAGAGTTGCTAGGTTAAAACAAATATATCTATAAATGCCCAATTTGTATCCCGTGAATTTTAAGGAGAGGCAACAGGCTCAAGCTCCTGAAACAATTATGTATTATCAGCCTAATGGGAAAGTAGCCTCAGGAAAAGTAAACGCATAGGGAGGAAAAAAACCAATTTAAAGTTACATCTCAGAAATACAAGCTCATAAAAAAACATTCTACAAATGTAGAATTATGCTTGTAATCCCACCACTCCAGAGGTGGAAAAAGGAAGAGAGGGAGAGTTTGAGGCCAGACTGAGACAGGTTAAGACTTTGTTGGAAAAAAAGGAAACAAGTAGCAGAACTGACAGATGGCACAAAAATATTTAAACGAGTTGATAATGGGATATAAAATGTGATTTTACCTGTCATTTAGGGAAGGTTTACCACTAATCCTACGTGTCAAGAGAAGTAAAGCCAGGTCATTTCATGCACATTCTATAAGAGACTGGTAAGCTAAACTTTGATTCTTAGCTCATTATCAAGTAAAAAACTAAGCTAGATAAAATTAGGATACTGTGAAATTGTATCAGCACACATGACTTTTTAAAAAAACATGAAACAGTGTTAAGAGAATAATAAAACCTTTACAGATTTTATTTATTATTTACTTTTTATGGGTAAGAGTGCTTTGTCTGAATATGTCTGTGTACCGTATGTGAGCCTGGTGAATGTGGAGGCTCAAAAAGGGTGTCAGATCTCCTGGAACTCGAGTTACAGACAGTGCAGGCTGTCATGTAGGTGCTGGGAATTGAAACTAGCAGGCAGTGCTCCTAACTGCTGAGTCCTCTATCTAGCCCCATCACGAAGCATTTATGAAGCCAGTAATACATATCAAGTCTCAGAAAACTATGAAAACTTTATAAAATATATCCTTAGGTTATGTTTATGAACTGGTACACAGCAAGGCCATAAAGAGTTCGAAAAGAAAAAGACTGACTGAAGGAGTCCACAGAAGCAGAGAAAAACATAAGGGATGGAGGGCTCTGAGGAATTCATTCTTCCTCCACCCGTAAGCTCTTGGTTTCCTATAGGCCATATACGTGATATTAAAATTGAGCCTGAATGGATAGTTTTAAAAGACATTGCCCAATAAAACTGTCTATAGGGTAGATTAAACATAGAAAATTTGAAAGTCAGGCTCTGGGTGACAATGTAGAAGAGACAAAGGATTCATTGCCCTCTATGAGATATTTGTAATCACAAATTTCTAGAGCAGTCAGAGATCTCTGAAGAATGTACAAAAAAATAGACATAACCAGTGCTCTAGGTAAGACACAGATAGAGGGCCATAATTACATCTGTAAAACATCAGACATTTTCTGTTCTTTCTAGTCCAGTTAAAATTCAGGGAAATAATTCCATGGAGATTTTTGAAATTAGACAACCTATTTTCCAAATTTATGGCAAAAAGAAGACTTTCCCTCCAGCCAAACAAGGTCTTGGAAGGTTTGAAAACACTCTTGAAAGAAGTAATTTAGTTTAGTATATTAAAATATGTTTTTAAAAGGAAAGAAATTTTCAGAAATGATTAGGAAGAATGGTATATGAGGGTAAAAAAATCAAACATTAGTATATATGTATTGAAGCATACCATATGTGTAGCATAGCATAGCATATGAAGCATATCAAGCAACAATATATGAAAGGCAAGTCAATATCTATCACTGAAGACTAATACAGTACAAAGACTAGAAGAAAAGTTGACAGTAGGCACTAAGTTATATAAGAACACTAAGTTCTGAACTGCACAGGGTACAGAGTGAGTTTAAATGGCAATAACAATACATTTCAGCCAAGACAAAGGGATGAAAGACTTGACTTTGAAAGTATTTATAAGAAATGTTAGTGATTAAAGATATATTTAGCCTGTTTTAAACATTGGTACACATATCAAAAATCATTTTATTCCTTTAATATGGAAATTTTTTAGATTATCCCTTTGTAGTGAATAGAGGTGAAACCCAGGGCTATGTACATGCTAGTAAAACACTGTACCAATGTTATGCTACCATTCCCAGATATATTTTTGTTTCTAACTATTAATTAAAAATTACTTTGGTTAAAAGTGTGTCAGTTTATTCATGAACATACATATAAGAGCAATCTATTATAATGTCATATTTAAGTAAAACAATGTATGATATGTTCAAATACAATTTATTCAAGTAGGGCAAAAGTGGTTTAAATTAGCGATATATTAATTCAGGCTAATTAATAAATTTAAAAAATCCTACAGCACTCAGAATAAAGAAAAATTTTCAACATAAACCAAAATATACTTAGACTGAGCATGTAGCTTAGACATCTAGTACTTGTATAGGAACACCAGGCCCTGGGCTATGTTCCCAGTACAAGTAAAAATAAAACAAACACATCCAATAACCAATTTATAAAAATATAACACAGAAATAAAATTTTAAATTACTTCAATAACAAAACAAAAAATATCTGCTATGAAGGATAGTATTAATAAAGCAGAAGGTCTTGGCTATGCAATCAGACAAGGTAAGAAAATATGAATTATAAAGTTAGGAAGCTGAAATCATTTGTCCATACTATTCTAATCTATATGGTAAAAACAACAGGATCAAGAAAACATTACATGTTTAGGAGTTCTAATATGCTGTACATAAGATCAACATAAAAAAATCAACATAAAATTAAAGGTTTCTTTACCTTGCAACAATTAAGTACAAAATACTAAATGCTAATAATGACACTAAAACTACATAGTATTTAATAGTTAGCTTATGTAAAAAATACACACCATTGTGGTCATATACACATGCATAAACCCTACATATAAAACACACTTAAATATCTGAAGACAGAAATGAAAAAAAAAAAAAAACAAATGAAATGAAAATTTTACTTTCATAACATTACAAAATACGATAGTTTGTTTGTTTGTTTTTTAAATGTAGCCCTAGCTGTCCTAGGACTCACAGATTGAGTGCTGGGATTAACACTGCTAGGATTAAAGGCAGGCATCACCCAGTCTTTTTCTGTTTTGTTTTGTTTTTCAAGACAGGTTTTTTTGTATGTGACTCTCATAGAACTAGCTTTTGTAGAGCAGGTTGGATAGGAACTCAGAGATAGATCTACCTGCCTTTGCCTCCCGAGTGAGGAGATTAAAGGGTGAGCCACCACTGTCAGGTCCATTGTACAGTTCATTTTTTGTTTGTCTGTTTGTTTGTTTGTTTCGAGACAGGGTTTCTCTGTGCAGTTTTGGTGCCGGTCCTGGATCTCGCTTTGTAGACCAGGCTGGCCTTGAACTCACAGAGATCTGCCTGGCTCTACCTTCCAAGTGCTGGGATTAAAGGCATGCACAACCACCACCCGGCCACTGTACAGTTCTTACATTCAAAATCACATCAAAGGTATTTGACATGTATGTTTTAAAAATTCCCATAATAGAAAAAAATATGAGAATTAGCCAAGATTTAAAAACTAGAGGAGAGAATCATCTAGTAAGACAGGAGGTCTCATGTATAACACATGATATATTAGAAAGCTACAATGATAAAAAGCATGGAAAAGACACAGAAAAGGGAACCCATGCAAATTCTGACATTTGAGCAGCAGATACCCAAATCAGGACAGATGTACTAACAAAGCAGTGAGAAGGGAATCTGCCCCCCCCCCCCCCCGCATTTCTCTGTGTAGCTTTGCACCTTTCCTGGAACTCACTGTGTAGTCCAGGCTGGCCTCGAACTCATAGAGATCCGCCTGCCTCTGCCTCCCAAGTGCTGGGATTAAAGGAGTGCGCCACCACCGCCCGGTGAGAATTTTTTAAAAAACAATTTTACTAGAACACACATTATCTAACAGAATTTTTCTAGCTCAGTAAACACTATAAAGTTATAAAATCATTTATCTCTTTAAAACTTTAAAAGTTGATGGAATAGTCGTGTTTAATTTCTTTCACTTCTATGTTCATAAAATATCTATTTGAAAACCTTTTCATTTTGAAGCTCTGAGCTTTTGTTTTAAATAGCAAAGTATGACATTTCATAGCTAACTTTCCTAAACCACACAAAGTAACTTTACCTGGAGGAAACAAACATCAGTTCAAATGAAAAACTATTCATATCTATAATTCTAGAACTCAGCAAGTCAAGGCAGAAGAATTTTTCCAACTTGAGGCTAGTCTACATTACATAGTAATTCCAAACCTAGGCTGCAGTGTGAGACCATGTTTCAAAATAAAAAACACCACCTAAAATACATTTGGTTATAAACAGAACCTTAAAAAATAAAAGTGGATTCTTCATATGAAATATTTATTTGATGTACTAATCCAGAAAAAAGTATTAACTACTAAAAGATTAAACAGTTAACAGATACTATACTTACTGAAGTATCAGAGTAACCAATCGAATTGCTTCCACGGCAACATCATATTCTTTGTCAAGAGTCATTGATACAATGCGATCCTGAAAGAAGTTATAAACAAATTAACCTTGAATATAAATGAGCCAAGACAAGCTTAAGGCATTCTAAGGCATATATGCAATACCATGAAAGATAAAGCAGGAAGTCTCCACTATTTTCTTTTTTTAAACAGGGTCTTACTATGTAGCCTTGGCTGGCCTCAAACTATCATAGAGATTCATTTGCCTTGCCTCTTCCTAAGTGTTGGGGTTAAAAGCATGTGCCATCATGCCTGGCTTGGGAATTTTTACTCTTGAAACTATATTATACAAGTGGGGTATGGGTTTTTTGTTTGTTTCTTTGAGACAGAAGCTTACTATGTAGTACTGATTAGCCTGAAACTCACTATATAGACCAGGCTGACCTAGAACTTACAGAAATCCACCTCTTCGTCCCCAGTAATGTGATTAAAGGTGTAGCGGAAAATGTTTGTTTCATTAACTGGCATTTCCTAAACTAAAACATACATGTCAAGTAAACCTTCAGTTACAAAATTAACATAATTCAAAAACTCTTTATAAAGAGAAATTCTCATTTTAAGTAAGAAAGTTCCTTCAAAGCTATAAATAAGAACTCCTGTTGGGTCCATATGCCATGAAGCAGATTTATTCATCTATTTCATATGAGTTTATTTTAAAAAAAATACAGGTAAATACAGGTAGCAAGATGGTGGTTAGAAGTCATGTGTGTGAAACTGTACAGAAGAAAGTCAAGATAAAAAGTCACTGATACAGAAATATAAGAATGAGCTATCAAAAACAGAAGTAAGAGTAGGTATGGACCCAGCTACACAAAGCTCTGAGCACTGACTGGAAAGGTACTGCACAGCAAGGGGGAGGGAGGGAGTGAGAGGTAAGGAGGGGAAAGGGGGGCGGGGGGGGGGGAGGGGAGAGAGAGAGAGAGAGAGAGAGAGAGAGAGAGAGAGAGAGAGAGAGAGAGAGAGAGAGAGATCCTGCTGAAAACTCGGATGGAAGTTTAAATTTGGTGCTACCAAAAAGGAGAGTGGAGAGTTCTAGATACAGCAACACAAAAAGGTAAAGGGGTGTAAAATGTAGACATCTGTAAAGCTCAACCATCTCTAAAGAGCAAGAGATCTGGACTACAGGAAGAACACAGCAGAACCTGGAATATGCTGTAGCAGCGTGGTAGTACCTGGAGTCCCTAACCAGTCCCTAACCAGCACAGACTGGCAAGAGCAGCACAAGTAGGTGAGCTAGTCTCAAACTGAGACAGATTCAGTATCTCCACAGCCCTCCTAGTGAGGACAAGGCATCCCTCACTGTGGAAAGTTTGAGGGAGAAACTAGCTAGCCCTTCATACTCCTTCAGAGCCTCAGGCACAGAAAGCCATATACACACCAAATTATCTCCAAAGGACCAATGATAGGGACAGTCTAGGAAGATTAGATTGGGGAAATCTGGACGGAAGTGACCTTTCGCCACAGAAATCCTCTCTGGATAGGCATACTTAACTTGTTTGAATTACTGATACTAACAGCCCATTCATAATTCCCTACCTACAGAGCCTGATATAATACCAATAATAAAATAAAAAGCACATTAATGCAGGGCATATTTTCTATTTCTTTTTCTTGATCATTGCTACTTTAATCATTAAAATTGCATTTATTTATTTAATGTGTTTAACTCCATATACACAGAGGTCAATGTGTAATTTCGGGGAGTTCTCTTCTTCCATCATGTAGGTTCTAGGGAAATCTCAGGTCATCAGGCTTGGCAGCAAGCATCTTTACTTGCTGAGCCATCTCTCTAGCCCATGTGTGTGTGTGTGTGTGTGTGTGTGTGTGTGTGTGTGTGTGTGTGTGCGCGCGCGTGCACACACGCGTATGTATAAATTATTTTAATCTTCCTTTTTTGGTTAAAAAGTATTCAGATGTGTAACCTGAATCTTTGTGATAAAGCTTTTGTTTCCTCCTTCCTTTCTCTAATTCTAATATAGAATATTTTCTGTACCGCTTTGCCTATCTTTAATCCATGTGCCTTCCTTCTCACTGTTAGTTTTTTCCCTTTCTTTTTCTTTCCCACTTCACTTCTTAAAATTGATCCCCTTAGCAAAAAACAAACAAAAAATCTCCCCAAAATAAAAAACACCCTTATTACATTTCCTCCAATCCTAGTAGTGCATGGAGGCCCTTGTTATGGGAGATCCTGCAGCATTCTGCAGCTGGTTTGATTCCAGATTGACACCTAGCTTTGAGCTGCCTTTTGTTCCTGCTACTTTTTGTGTCTGGTACCTTCTGTTTAAAGTATGTAAATCTTATCTGAGAGTTTCCTAATGGTTCAAAGCCTATGCAAAACCTGGTTCCAAGAGGACTTAGCAAACTGAGATGTCTTGTGACTTTGGAATTCACATTGGCATTGTCTCTTTGGGGAGTTTAGATAAAGGTCTAGGCATATGGAAATTGACTTGCTAAAGGTCTGAATTGTATAACAATAAAAAAGCCCTTTGCAGAGCGACAATGAGTCAGTTCATCAGAGGCTGACTCCCCTGTAGCCTCAGAAGGCTAAATTCATCCTAGAGTACCTGTTTCTTCTTTCCAAGGACCCCAGTGAACCTAACACTGGATACAACCATCCCTGAACCTCATGAGACACAAGTCTTGAAGTAAGTATCTCTTGCAGCTAACACAGGGAATGCTGTCAAACCACTGTATTTATTTATTTATTTATTTATTTATTTAACAGTAATTGACTCTCTTGCCTCCTCTGTCCTGAACATAAACCCAAGCAAAGACATTCTGACAGGAAAATTCATATAAAATAACATATACAAAATCACTAGGAAAAGGGGGAAATTAAAACCAACAGATATACATTACATATCTACAATATTCAGTACAACAGGTAGAGGGATAAGATTCTTTATGGTACACAGAGCCGTTTAGAAAATTGTAAGCCAAAAGGAAAGATTTAATAAATACACAAAAATTGAAACAATTTTAAAATATAATCAGATCATAGCACAAAAAAGGTAGACATTAACAGCAGGAGAAACTTCAAAAAATGGCACATATACTTGAAGACTAGATGAAAGATGTTTGAATGAACAGTAGATCACTGAAGAAACAGAGGAAATTAGAAAATCACTAGAATTAAGTAAAAATCATAGCATGACCTACCAGATCCTTCTCTGGAATACAGCCTAAGTAGTCCTAAGAATAAAGTTTATAGCTCACATTTAAAAAGCCAGAGATCCAGAATGAATAACACCCCAAAATATGCCTCAATACATCTCCAAGGCTTTAGAAAAACAAGAAGCCAAACACAAACTAGTATACAGAAATCATTAGGGAAAAAAATTAAAGAAATAGTAGTCTAAAATGATAAGCAGAATTAATCAGAGCTGTCCTTTTAAAAAAAGATTAACAAGATTGATTAAAAACCCTTGCCAAAGGAACCAAAAGAAAGAGAAGACCTAATCAATAAAATTAGAGGTTAAAAGGGAGATGTTTGAACAGATTCCAATGTAATGTAGAAGATCTTTAGTATTCACTTTGAAAACATATTTCAAAAAGCTGGAAAGCTAGAAAAAAACAAGGATAAAATTCTAAATTCATATGACCAACCCAAATTACAGTTACACACTATAAACAGCAAGGCTGAAGCAGCAACAGAAAGATTCCCCACAAACAAAAGCCTAAGAGTGATGTATTCAGTGTTGAATTCTATGAAACTTTTAAAGATCTAATGCTAACAATTCTCAGTATGCTCCATGAAACAAAAAGGGAAGGAATATTTACTATATTCATTCTATCAAGCTAGGATTATCTTGACATTAAAACTAGATAAACATACAGCAAAAACAACAAAAATGAAAATATGTTCAAATCAAATTAAAAAACACATTAAGATCCTACACCACAAAAAATTGGTTTCAACCCAGTTGATACAAGGCTGGTTTTAACATATGCATATCAGTGACCAATACACCACATGACAGATTTAAGACATATAAAAGAAATCACAAGATCATCTCAATAGAAGTAGAAAAAGCATCTGCCAAAGTTGAATATTTTTTTTCATGACAAAAGTCCTGAAGAAATTAGAAAGAGTATACCTCAAAATAAGAAAAGCTATATACCACAAAGCTATAGTCAATAATATATTAGATGGGGAAAGAGCATTTTCCCAAAATCACGGAAAAGAAAGGGTGCTTCCTCTCTTCACTCTTACTCAGTCTGAGCTTAAGGCTTAGTTGGAAAAGCAAGACAAGACAAGATATAAAAGAAAAAAATGCTGTAAGGAAAAAAGTCAAATATGCCTATTTGCTGATAATATATTATGCTTAACACACTATAGATGTCACCAGAAAACAGATTGTTGATAAATTCAGTAAAACTGCAGAATACAAAAATCAACATAAAATCCAATACTTATTGATATACCAATAAGTAATTTGCTGAAAAGAAGTGGGGGGTGGATCTCATTCACAATAAACTCAAAAGGGATTAGAGGATGAGAAGGTTCAGTCAATAAAAGCATTGTTTAATAAGCTTAGCAACCTGAGTTTAATCCTTGGGACCCATGTAAAGGTGAAGGGAAGAAAACCAAGTCAAAAGAGTTGTCTTTATAGTTCCATACTGTGTCATGGCATATAAGCCCACTCCACCACGAAAAAAAGCAAACCAAAGCACTTAGGAATCAAACCAAAACAATGAAGTCAAAGAGCTCAACAAAGAAAAATTTAAGACACTGAAGAAAAACTGAATATACTAGATGATGAAAAGACCTAACATCAGTGGTTCTCAACCTTCCTAACGCTGCGACCCTTTTATAGTTCCTCGTGTTGTAGTGACAACCCAACTATAAAATTATTTTCGTTGCTACTTCATAACTGTGATTTTTGTCATCGTTATGGATAGTAATAAATATCTGTTGTTTTCTGATGGTCTTATGTGATCCCTGTGAAAGGGTCATTTGACCCCTAAAGGGTTGCAACCCACAGGCTAAGAACCACTGCCTTAGATGCCTCTTGTTGGTAGAATTAATGTTATACAAAATGTAATCCTAAGCAGGAAGACCATATTAGAGACATCACAATACCTGACTTCAAATTATACTACATAGTGATAGTGAAAAAACAGCAAGATATTGGGGCAAAAAACAGCTGTGCAGACCAAAGGCCTCAGAAACAACACACAGGTGTATTTTACAAAGTTGTCAAATAAAACAAAACAAAAACACACAGTGTATTCAACAAATGGTGTTGGCAAAAGAGGATATCCACTTGCATAAGTATGAAATTAGACCTTCATCTCTTTAATTAAAATGGATTAGAGATTTTAAAATCTGAAACACTGAAATTACTGAGGGGGGAACACTTCAAGATATAGACATATGCAAGAATTTTCTGAGTAGCAAAGCAAACAGTCTAAAGAATTGACAAATATGATTACCTGAAATTAAAAAGCTCCCTCACAGTAAAGGAAAACAGCTTACAGAATGGAAGAAAATCTTTGGCAGCTGTACTTTAGATAGGGGTAAGTAACTAGAATAAGCCGGGCGGTGGTGGGGCACACCTTTATTCCCAGCACTTGGGAGGCAGATGCAGACGGATCTCAGTGAGTTTGAGGCCAGCCTGGTGTACAAAGTGAGATCCAGGACATCGAGGACTGTTAACACAGAAAAACCTTGTCTCAACACGCCCCCACCCCCAAAAAAGAAGTGTAAAAATTGAAACTGAAACTTCACCATTACCCATCAACAAATAAGCCAATGAACTAAACAGACTGCTCTTAAAAGAAGAAATACAAATGACAAACAGATATATTTTTTAAAGTATTCACTATTAGCAATCAGGGAAACAGTCTAGTCTCATCACAGTCAAAATGGCTATCACCAAGAAAGGAAATGATAAATGTTAAGAATGTGGGGATATGGGACCTTATCCACAGTTCATAGAAATGTACTGTTACACACATTATGGAAATCAGTATGGAGGTCTCAAAAACTGAAAAAAAGAACATTATGAATCTGCTAGTCCTTTCTCAGATACTTATCAGAAAGACTGTATCTTATTACTAAGATACTTATACATCCATGTTTCTTGCTACTCTATTCAAAACTACAAGGAAATAGAATCAGTCTAGATGTCTATTAACTGATAGATTATGTAAGTTTAGTACATATACACAATAAAATTTTAATCAGTTATAAAGGAAAGAGAAATCAGAAAATCTGCAAGAAAATGGATAGACCTGAAAATTAAGGAAGATAACAGATTCAGAAAGAGAAATAGCACATATTCTTGCTGATATGTAGACTATATATTTTAATATTTATATATGTATATCAAAGGGTTAATGTGGCATAAGTCATGGCACTGGAAAAAGAACCATGAGAGTGGAAATAGAGCTTTTGAGGAAGGGGTGGTCAGGCATAGACCATGCATGATATTAAAGCTAAAAGAAGTTCACGGAGAGTAGGAGGGGCGGGGGCGGGGAGCAGGCAGAAGAATGGGAGAGAAGGTTGGGGGAGAAGGATCTATAAAGAAGTCACAATGAAACTCAATACTTGGCATGTTAAGAAAACAATAATAAAAAATAGAAACCAAAAACATCATGGTAATGCCATATGCTAATGTAGGTATAACTAGCATTTGCAAAGAGAAAAACAACGTAAGTTCATCATCTGACACTTACCTTGAATCGATTTGTAAATAGCTCCAATTTGGGGAATAATTCTCTATTGGTATACAAGCTTTGTAGAGCTTTCAAACACTTCAGTCTGACTTCCCCTTGCTTCAGGAATACAAAGAAAAACAGATGAGACAGTCATTTCCAGTCCACAAAAGTTAAAAAAAAAAAAAATGAAGTCTCTATGAAGAACAAAATAAATCGCAGGCTAACTATTCAACTTATTTCCTACGTTAATACAGGAAGAGAATGAACAATTCCTTAGTCTGGCTCAACACAAGATTTAATTAAAAATGCAATAAAAATTTTTAGTTACTTACAAATGAGTTAAACCTTTTTCAAATAATTGAAAACTATGTCTGATGATGAAATTCTGTCCATCTGCCTTAGTGGCACATTGTATTTATAATCTATGGTTATAGGTAGAAAATGGCATGCTCATTTGTTCTGCTTGTAATTATACAATGATTCCATACAAAATTTCTATTAAAGGATCATGATTTCTTCATCCAACCAAAATTTACTGGATGCTTTTCAACATCACAGAGAGGAAAAGAGAGTAGTTAGAAAAACAGGTAAGCAGCCTACTTAAAACAGAAACAAACTCTATAGAAAGAAGAGTCTTACAAATGCTCTCTATTCATTAGCAGGATATTGCACTCTACTACTGAGCTAAATCTCTATCCTAGCAGAGTATCCTTAACAAAGTCATTAAATTTGAGCAGAGGATGTTGTAGATCAGAGTACATTCAATATCATTTAGAAATCTATGTAACACTATTAAAGAATTCAAATAAGATAGAGGTTTCCATGCTCTAAAAGAAGAAATGTGTTTTGACAGTATCAATCCATTCTGGAATGAAACAAAACTAGATTTTATTTTTCAACTTAACAGCTTATTAGCTACACATGAAATGGCACACACATCCACTATTCTGGCATTTATAAAATTGTTCTTAAGGATGAAATATATGAGTATGCTGATGAAAGTCTGAACAAAATATTATGTGGAATGTGGTATGATTTGTTACATTTATAGATTTTTGCAATGTCACTATCTTCCATAGCCATTAATGGGACAAATGAATGAAATGTCACTGAATTAATCTGCAAAGATTATATATCACTTTACTGCAAGTGCTTTTTCAAGTAATTTCTAGATATCACTGAATAAAGTGATGTTTCTTCTCTAAGGGCTCAGGAGGAACCTAAAGCATCCACAGCATGTTACTGATGCACCACCCAGTCTCTTTTACCTGGCTAGGTCTTTAGCCTCTGTCTTTGTTGGCTGATATTTGGTCTCATTTGTACCCTTTTCTGGAGAACTGACCATAGACAAGAACCAGCCACAAGAGTTTCCAAAGACTTGAAGATAAAACAGTGTAGCTCAGGGCTGAAGAGATGGCTCAGAGGTAAAGAGCACCTGCTGATCTTCCAGAAGACCTGAGTTCAGTTACCAACATCCATGTCAGGCAGCTCTCAATTGCCTGTAACTTCAGCTATGGGGGGTCCAACCCCCTCCTCTGGCCTCTGCAGGCATGTACATACATGGCAAATATTCATACAAACACAGACATGCTCACAAATAAAATAAATCTTATTTCCTTTAAGCCATATGTCTAAGGTGCAATCTATTTCCTAATCTTCCTTGTGAAATCATATGCTAAAAGAATGTCCTTGAATAGGAGGGAATAAACAACAACAAAAACAGAATAGAACAACTCTGAAATCACATATTTATTTATTTCCTTTATTTATTATACTTTCCTACTGGGCATAGCTGAATACAAACTTCAGTAAAATCACACACTGCAAAATGATGCTTTGGTCAAGGTGGCATTTTATTTGTACTTAAATGTGATTTTAATTGTATGTTAATAAATAAAGTTGCCTGGGGGTCAGAGCTATTAGAGCCATAGCAAGAGTGTGGCGGTGGTGGAGCACAACTTTAATCCCAGCACTTGGTAAACAGAGCTAGGTAGATCTCTGTGTGTTCAAGGATACAGCCAGCATTGGAGACACACGCCTTTAATCTCAATACCAACCACAGAAGACCTGAAAGTCTCTACAGACAGGCAGTGATGAGGCAGTCATGTGTTTGGGTTTACAACCAATGAGAAGGCAGAACAGAAAGACTATAAAGACAAACACACAGGAAGTAGGTCTTTTTCGGAGAGGTCTCTTGGCTTAAGAGGCTAGCTGCAGCAGGCGGTAAGGCTCTTAGCTCTGATCTCTTGGCTTTCCTCTTTGCATTGGTTCTGTGTTTCTTTCTTTCTTTTCTTTTCTTCTTTTTTTTTTTTTTTCTGAAGCTGAGGACCGAACCCAGGACCTTGGGCTTGCTAGGCAAGCACTCTACCACTGAGCTAAATCCCCGGTTCTGTGTTTCTTATTTAATAAGACGGTTGGTTACATCTACAGCAATATGTATAAGATGATTATGGATCCAAAAAGCTCTTATTGACTAGGGGCATTTTGAACCATTAAAACATTGTCAGAGACAAGGACAGAATCTCTAGTTAGTGGAAAAATACAGACCCCCAAAAAGACAGGGAACTAGATCATCTTACAGTCAGGTTGCCTAGCAACAGGACATTGAGTCAGAGCCCTTGACCCTTTCACACTGTAAACATCTTATACAAACATCCTGTTAGCTTGCCCCACATTATGTAGATGACAGCTTCTTGCCCCCCCCCCCCATCCTGCAGGAACTATATAAACCCTTCTGGAGAAGATAAAGTTACACCTTGATCAGAATCTAGACTTGGTGTATTTTCCTTTGTATCTCCTGTCCCTACATTCCCTCCTTAGGGTGGTCGAGAACACGTTGTAGCCCTACAGGCGGGGCAAAACATAAGTACAATGTGTTATTTACGTGTTTGTGGTCATGAAGGTGTTAAACTGCTTTGCACATAGAATTCAGTAAAATATAAAATATTCAATGAAAATAACTATATTACTTCCTTATGTATCTACTATAATATATTTATTACTATTTTAGAACATATACCTAAGAAATTTATAGTAAAACACACTATGCTGTGGTAAACTAACAGCAGCCTCAAACATTTCATGTTTACTGAGGTTCGAGTCTACTTCAAGAGGCCCTGTAAAGTAATTGATCTATATTATCTGGGTTGTGTATACACTGATGAAATGGTCAAATGATGCATGTCTCACTACAACTTCATTAAGTGACCCCTAACTCAAAATCAGGATTGGCTTGTGGGCAACATGGCCTAAGAGAGAAGATACCAAATAAGTCTTTTAAGATCACACTTTGAACTAGATTACTTGAAGATGGTGATAGTTGACAGTTACCAATACAGAATAGCCATGTATTTGCTAATATTCTTACCTGTGGGTGAAAAGCAATACACACTAGCTATACAACATCCAAATATTTCAGGGAATAGGGTCAATAACAACTGTAAGAACTATAGGATTGAATGGTGGATGCTAAGTGTACTTGACTAATTTTTATGTCAATTTGACAGAGAATGAAGTCATCTGAGAGGAGGAAACATCAATTGAGAAAATGCCTCCATAAGATTGAGCTATAGGCAAGCCTGTAGGGCATTTTCTTAATAAGTGACTGCCATGGAAGGGCCATGCACATTATAGGGGTGCCATCCCTGGGCTGGTGTGTTGTGGGGTATTTGATCACACTGTGTGAAGATTTGTCTCTGTTCTTCCTTGCCTGCCTAAGATACCTTCTGATTGGCTTAATAAAGAACTGGATGGCCAACAGCTAGCAGGAGAGGACAGGCAGGACTTCTATGTAGAGATAGGGACTCTGGGAGGTAGGGGATTCACCAGTTAGACGCAGAGGAAGTCATATAGATGTAAGGTACCGAGGAGAGGTAAAATGTAGATTAATATAAACAGGTTAATTTAAGAACTAGTTGGGAACAAGTCTAAACTAAGGCCAAGCTTTCATAAATAATAAAAACCTCCATGTATCATTATTTGGGAGCTGGCAGTCCAAAGAAAGACTTTGTGGTTGGGTTCTATAAGAAAGCAGGGTGATCAAGTTGTAAGGAGCAAGCATTAAACAGCACTCCTCCATAGCCTCTCATCAGCTCCTGCCTCTAGGTTCCTGCCCTGACCATCTTTGATGAATGGTAATAAGGAAGAATGCACAAAATAAACCATTTTCTCCCCACCTTGATTTGGTCATGGTGTTTTATCACAGCCAATAGTAACCCTAACTAAGATACTAAGTGACACTGAAATATGAAAAAGAAAATGACAGGCTTAGGTCATTACATGGCCAGTTCAAGCCAAAAGTTGCTTTTTTGACAAAATTTAAAGAGATGCTTATCTCTTGTAGATAAAGAACTGATTATAATAAAGGCCAAACCCAATTGCAGAATGAAAGAATTCCAGACTACACACAGAGCAAATCTCTTATGCTGAAAAATGAGTTATGAAAGTAAACAGGTCTAAAGGATAGCTGAGTTGACTTAGCTGAAAACTTTGAATTCCTAACATTCTCTAGAATTTGTGGGCCTGAAAATGTGGCTCATATTCCCTTAGTAGGAAAAGCAGGACGCCTCCCACCTTGCCTTTAGCTATCCTCAATCAAGGCATATAATGTTAGAAGGCCTTTTCATGATCTGCACAAATCTCTTTTTTGCAACAGGCTAAGGTAAAATATCAGCATGGACAAAATGGGAACTTCGGCTTCTAGAGATAGCAATAAAGACTAGAGCAGTATAGATAAGGCGGT
The DNA here is from genome assembly GCF_004664715.2 of Peromyscus leucopus. Taxonomy (NCBI): domain Eukaryota; kingdom Metazoa; phylum Chordata; class Mammalia; order Rodentia; family Cricetidae; genus Peromyscus; species Peromyscus leucopus. The sequence goes on along the minus strand of NC_051069.1, from coordinate 89,365,765 downwards.
ATCATCTAACCATTAGAGGCAGTCAGGAAATACTATTGGATAATAATGCTGTAACTCCAGAGTTTTATGTATGGGAAACCTGCTCCCCAGTGTAGTACTACTGAAGGTACTGAAGGAGCTAGGCTACCACTACTAGCTAGTAGATTATCACCTGAGAGAATAGATGGCTATGTAAGAAAGCCTAAACCCTCCTGAGTCTCTCTCTTTTTTTTTTCTCTTCAATATGCTAGCTCTTATTTATTCACTTCTACAAGTGTTACCATTTGTTATGTTGGGTGTGGTCAGAATGCCTTCATTAGGTACTGACCAGAGGAAGTTCCTTGATCTTGGATGTTCAGATTTGAGGTCTTCTGTCACAACAACACAAAATGGACAGAGACAGTGTACAATAACTGTAAAGGGTGGCAATGTTAAAAGGGAAGGCAGTGGAGAAACTATGAAACTTGCTCATAGGATATAGTACTCTAAGCAGCAAGAGAGGTGGAGAGCTGAAAAAGTACTATGCATACACAATAAAAAGAGACCAACAATGGATGAGTAAAGAATCAAGCACAGTTCTCCACATGTAAAGTCTTAACTTAAGGTAACATGACCAATTTCTTTCCAAATGTAGCCTTAAAACAAAGACCCAAACCAAACCAACGAACCAACCAACCAACCAAAAACCCTAAATTCCTATCATAGACTTAAAAAGTTTAAGTACAGCAAGGATATGAATAGAGTTTTATTTTCACCTTGTGAACTGATATCTCTCAGTGACATTTCTTAATTATCTAACTCCCCTCCCAAATCTTGGTACTCCACCTATTAAGTGTTTAGCGGATGCCACAGGAACTTACTACCGATTAAATTAGGAAATATCCACTAATAACATAGAAAACTGTAAAATAACTAGTTAGAATGAAAATTCCAATTTTGGTATGTGGTGAGATTTTGTTTGTGCTCTAACAAATAAAGCTTGCCTGGAGATCAGACTGTGGAGCTAGTCACTAGTTAACCATAGAGGCCAGGCAGTGGTGGCATACACCTTTAATCCCAGCACTTGGGAGGAGGAAGCAGGAAGATCTGGAGTTCAGAGCCATCCTGGGTTACACAAGATTGATCCAGTCAAAAATAGAAACAGAGCCAGGTGGTGGAGGCTAATGCCTTTAATCCCAGCACTAGGGAGGTAGAGACAGTAATATAAGGCAGGAGGAGACAGGAGCTCAAAACCCTTTTTGGTATGAGGATTCCATAGTCTTTCTAGTGGCTGGCTCCTTTACTTCACTGATCTTTCAGCATTTACCCTGATATCTGACTCTGGGATTTTAATAAGACCAATTAAAATTCAAGCTACATTGGCACTTACTATTTTAGGCACCACTATTCTCTAAAGCAAATTTTATTATGGTACCATAAGCACTTGAATAGACCACTACAAACAAGTCCTCACTTAAATCTGAGTTATATTTAATACAGTATCTAATTTATATTAGTTGATCCATAAATATTTTTAATGATTATGGAAATAAGAAACTCAGAAAGGTAATATGGTAAATACAGCTACAGTATTGTATATATTTGTTATAGGTTCTTTATTAACACTTCTGAAAAATTCTCTTTGGAAAAGAAAGTTTTTCAGAATGCAGCAAGATGGATCAGCAGTAAAAACATTTCCTGTACAAGCCTGGTGATCTGAGTTCAATCCCCAGATAACACAGTGAAAGGAGAGCATCAATTCTCGAAAGTTCTTCTGACTTGCACACACACTGTGTGTGCATAATACTTTTGTTGACTTTCACATGAATTGCTTCTTTTTCTTTTTTAAATTTTATTTAAATAACATTGTTTTTTCATTTATTTTACATACGGACTGCAGTTTCTTCTCCTTCCTCTCCTTCCAGACCCCGCCTTCCCATCCGCCCCACTCTCCTTCCACTTCTCCTAGTCTCCATTCAGAAAAGGGCAGGGCTCCATGGGTTTGTCTTGTTTCTTAGAGTGCATAATGCTCTTAAAGTGACCTTCGTTGGGGTCCTAGCACCTACATGGCAGCTTACAAACATCAATAACTCCAGTCCCAGGGGAACTGACACTATTATGACCTCCTAAGGCACCAGGTATGCACAAGACGCCAATAGATACATGCAAGCAAAGTGCCCATATACATAAAAGAAAATAAAAATACTTAACTGAAAAACTGATGACTGTTTTACAGTAAGCAACATCAAATTAATATCTTCCCAGAATTGGTTGTCACTTATAAAGATGAGATAAAACTGTTAAGTGTTATGTAAATGTAGAAAAAATACTCCCTTGGGGGATCAGAGGAAGAACTGAGATTTAAATTCATTCTTAAAAATTTCTATAAAGACTGATGACTGACTTGTTTACTTTGAGAGTATATTAATACATTCATGTGAGGGTACTGTGCAATTCTACATTATCTCAAACTAACAAAATTTTCATAAATCAATCTAAAGTGGGCTTAAATAGAAAGGTCTAAATTCATATGAAGATTACACATGAAAAACAAAGAAATAAACAAACAAACAAACAGGTAATCCAGTTTGAGATTACATTTTTGAGAGAAGATCTGGATTCAGGGAAAAAAAAAACCCCATAACATCCTTTGAATGTGGTATTGAGATGGGAGTGAGGGGGAAAACGTGTTTTAGTCAGTAACTAAAAATCTGTATGTTGAGCAACCAAGCTGTGATAATGTCTGTACACATTCAAGACATCTAAGAGCAAAAATGGACCACAAAACTCTTTTTTTTTTTGATTTTTTCGAGACAGGGTTTCTCTGTGTAGTTATGCGCCTTTCCTGGGACTCACTTGGTAACCCAGGCTGGCCTCGAACTCACAGAGATCCGCCTGCCTCTGCCTCCCGAGTGCTGGGATTAAAGGCGTGTGCCACCACTGCCCGGCAGACCACAAAACTCTTAATGATAATTGTAATGATGCTGGGAATTTTCAACATCTATAATACTAAATTTTTTAATGTTTATTATTAATTTGTGTTTATACATGCACATGTGTGATGTCTGTGTGTGAGCCACAAGTACCACTTTATGGAACTCAGGTTGCCAGGATGGTGCAGCAAGCACCTTCACTTGCTGAGCCATATCACCAGTATTCCTTACTTACTCTGTATTTTTATATTAAACACTGACAGGCATAAGACACAGAAAAGAAGCTTTTACCTATTATTAACAAATTCCTCTTTGGACCTACAAATGTAATAATATTTCTAAAATATTCCAATAGTTTTATCTTTTTTTAATAATATATTTTTATTTTATGTGCATTGGCCTGCATGTACGTCTATGTGAGGATGTCAGATATTGGAGTTATAGACAGTTGTTAGCTGCCATGTGGGTGCTGGGACTTGAACCCGAGTCCTCTGGAAGAGCAGTCGGTGCTCTTAACCATTGAGCCACCTCTCCAGCCCTCAGTAGTTGTACCTTAAACAATTCAAAGAAAATACAGCAATTTAAAAAAAACTTATTTTGAGGATTTCTTATGTAGGAATCAATGACATAGGATTTCTTTTAAAGCCCAATCTTTTTCTAAAAAGGTAGAGATCGATCAATCTAAAATGGGCTTAACTCAAGGGATCTAACATATTCGCTTTAACTCTGACTTAAAAAGTCACACTGGAATATAACCCAACAGAATTACAAACAAGAAAGCTTACTTAATTTTTATTACAACTATTCACCTTTGATCCTTGATTAGGAGACTATTGCCTTCTTGGTAGTACTGCATATATTCTCTTGTAATTACAGACACACCAGGTTCTCAATATGAATTCAAGAATAGCACTGCATCCAAGGAAGACACATAAAGTACTGTCTTCAATTTTAGAATGGAGATTGATAATTATTTGTATTATCTTAAATTTCATATTATTACGTCTCTTAAAAAAATAAGCCACTGCAATTTTGATTGCTGTCATACCAGTATGGAGACAAATACTTCTTCCATCAAAGCTAAAAGATATCAACTTACCCTATCATGAAGAGTCCATCCTACATATTTCAGGTAACTGTCATTTAGGAAGGCATCACTATACATTTTCATCCATACTCCAATTTCTTCAATACAGATGGCTCGAATCTCGGCAATTGCGTCACTGGATGGGGGCAGAGGAAGAGAAACCTCTGAATTATACCGAGACCTGGAATGTATCCCAACTAATTTTCAACAAACATAAATTATATTCTTTCCTTTGTTAAGATAGGGCCTCATGTTAAGAAGACGGGACTTAAAATTGCTATGTAGTCGAGGATGGCCTTGAACCTCTGATCTTCACGCCTTCAACTCCCAAGTGCAGGGATTACAAACAAGTTTTATGATCACATGTGGTTTTACTCAGTGCTTAAGAGTGAACCTAGGGCTTTGTGAATGCCAGGAAAGCTGTGTATTAACTGTAAGTCCAATATAAATATTTCCTTAGAATTTTAAAAATTGCCTTTACTTAATTTACTTTTATAGGGGCCGCACATATGCTATAGCATGAGTGTGGAGGCAAGAGGTCAACTTAAAAGTGTCAGTTTTCTCACTCTGACATAGGGCATAGGGCCTGAACTCAGGTTGGTAGGTTTGGCCTCAAGTACCTTTATCCAGTAAGGCACCTCACCAGCCCAATAAAAATATTATGAATACTGTTTTATACCCGCATTGCAAAAGGTCTCCAACATAAATATCTTGTTCCATTGTTTTTATAAAAATAGAAATTATTAACCACAAGTATCATAAAAACCCACCATATTCAACACTAATGCAAGCAATGGCAGTTAGATATTTCTGACAGTATCACAACTACTGTCAAATTGTCTGAGAAAAAAGACAATGTGTCAATATAGAGTTCAAAAATTATTTCTCTAAACAGTGATGAACTATTATAAGCTTGCACAATCTTTTTTTTTGTGTGTAGGGGGTTTAAGACAGGGTTTCTTTGTGTAGCCTTGGCTGTCCTTGAACTGAAATCCACCTGTCTCTGACTCTCTAGTTCTGAGACTAAAGGTGTGCACCACCACCAACTTGCATGATCTTTAAAGAAATGAATAAAAATTAATTTTTATGACAGCCAAAAACTAGTTTACATATTTAACAAGTTAAAATCATGTTGAAGCCAATTATTTGGAACTGCATAATAAGGGCTGGAGAGATGGCACCATCTGCTTTTCCAGAGAGCATCCTGGTTTGACTTCTAACATTTACAGGGAGTTTCACAACTATCTGAAACTGTACAAATTCCAGTAGATTGGGATGCCTCCTTCTGGCCTTTGTGGGCACTGCACCCACCCCAACACAGGACAAAAAGTGAAAATGTAAAATAATTTACAAAACAAAAGTCTTTGAGACATTTATTGAGAATTAAGGAAATGTGTAGTTTAGCTTGTACTTCTATAAAACTAATTTTACGACTTCATTCAAATCACAGGTCTTTCATCATTAGTTAATTATGTTTTAGGCTGAACAATGGAGGATCATCCACTTTAGTTACAATATGAAGTACTAGCAGAAAACCCATAAATTTCATTATTCTACAAACATGCATTCAGTGTGTTTGTTCTGGGATGATTTTCCTACTCCAAGGGAATTTCTCAAAAAAAGGTATTAATTTCCTTTTTTCTCACCAGGTTATTAGCCCTAACTTTAAAAAATATTGAGTGGGGTGAGGTGGTGCACACATTTAATCTCAGTACTCAACAGGCAGAGGTAGGTAGATCTCTAAGTTTGAAGCTAACCTGGTCAACAAAGTGAATGCTAGGGCAACCAGGTCTACATAGAGACACTGTCTCAAATAAAAAAAAGTATAATATATATATAATATAATAAAATATAATAAAAGTATAATATATATATTACTCACACATATATGAGAAAATAATGTGAATACTAAATCTTTTGGAGTTCAATCAAATTTTAGTTTTTCTCACTATATGTTTAAGTAATTTTAATTCTTTAACAAGACAAACTTCTCAAGCCTGGTGGTTGAAATGTACAACTTTAATTCCAGCACTTGGGAGGCAGAGACAGCTGTATCTCTGTGAGTTTGAGGCCAGTCTGGTCTACAGAGTAAGTTCCCAGACAACCAGAACTGTTACACAGAGAAACCCTGTCTCAAAAACAAAACAAAACAAACAAAACAAAAACAAGACACACTTCTCATTAAAATCAGCAGTAAAATTCAGATGTAACTTAGTATTAAGGCACTTTTCCTTGTTTATTTTTTCCAATATTCCTGCAACCACTGAGTTCTAGGTGTGTGTCGCCACACTCACATAAATTATTTGTCTCTTTTTAGGCAAAATCTCGTAGTATTCTTATTCTATGGTTCACAAACTCATGACAATCTTTCTGCCTCAGTCTCTCAAGTGTAGCCAAGCAGGTTTCTTTTCTTTTTTTTTTTTTTTTTTTAAAAGATTTTATTTATTTATTATGTATACAGCATTCTGCCTGCATATATGCCTGCAAGCCAGAAGAGGGCACCAGATCCCATTATAGATGGTTGTGAATCACCATGTGGTTGCTGGGAATTGAACTCAGGACCTCTGGAAGAACAGTCAGTACTCTTAACCACTGAGCCACCTCTCCAGCCCCCAAGCAGGTTTCTTTTCGGTGAGTTCTGGGATCCTCAGGCTTGTGTGCTAAACTCGTATATATACTGAGTCACCCTTCAACGCTTTTGTGACGTTTTCAAAGTATGTCCACAAATTTTTTAATGGTCTCTTTGATGGATATTTATCTTTTCTTGAGTATGGGTACCCTAAGTAACACACCAGTGATGAAAATGGTTAAAATGAAGTTTTGATTCCAGAAACCAAGTCAAAAAAGATATATGTGGTTAAGTGGGGAAACCACTTGTCATATTGATAGCATTCAAGGTACCATATAAGGAGACCCATGGAATGAGCAATTGAGGCCTTCGTCACCACTTAAGCTATTTTAGAAAAAGATCTTCCAACTTCAGCCAGAGGAATGTGTTTGAAAAATGTCTTGTAATTTTTAAGTTAAATTTTGACAGATAAATTGAAAAGTTAAATTGTAATTATTAATGAGGTAATGTGCTGCTTCAGTAGGCATATGTATTGGATAACATTTAAATCAGACTATACATAGATCTCAAATATTTACCATGTCTTTATGGCAAAACATTTCAAAATCCTTCCTCATCTTTCCCTCTTCTTCTGTCGGCTGTATTCTTTTCCTCTTCCCTGCTCCTGTTTCTCTTTTTAGAGGTAGAGGGCTTCTTTAGATGTTCAAGAAAGATTCTTACTAGGTACCCCAGAATAGTTCAATCTCACAATACTGTTGCTTCATCACCAAGAATGTTGGGATTAGAGGCAAACAGCACCACAACTGACTCAAAATAATACCTTCTAGCTTTGTGAAATGTATAGTTATAGTATTGTTATGTATAGCTAATCTAATAACCAGAACCATCTAGCTAATTCCTAATCTATAAAATCTATGACATAATAGCTGCTTTACAATGGCTGAGTATAGGGATGATTTGATTTTTTAATATTAAGGATTTTAGTCATCAAATAATACCCACCTGTCTTGTGTTTGGGTCCAAATATCAGTTCATTTTAGTTGACAGAGTTCAAATGCATCAGTACCTACATTTTTGTAGTGACCTCCATGCCTATAATATCATCAGTGTTACTCTGATTATATATATCAATTATTCTTTCACATTCAAGTGAAATATCATAAAAAAAAAAAAAAAAAAAAAAAAAAAAAAAATATTCATTTCTTCTAAGATTACTAAAAAATGTTGCTTACTGGCCTGCTTGGCTGTTTTCTTATATAACTCAGGACCACCTGCCAAGGGGTGGCAGAGCCCCTTTGGGGATGGGGCCTGCCCACATCAATTATCAAACAAGAAAATGCTCCAGACTTGTGTACAGGCCAATCCTACAGGGGCATTTCTCAACTAAGATTTCTCTTCCTAAATGACACTAAATTTGTGTTAAGTTGACATTAAACTAGCTAGCACAGAAAGGAGCCTATTAGTAGACATCACTTTTCTGCCCTCTAGGAACTAATACTATACTTTAGTAGGTAGGGTATAAAAGGGTGTAACAGTTGTTTCTAAATCTTCAGTTGATTACAATTCTTGATATAAAGATATTTTTCAGAGTCCTTAGTTTTCTTACTAAAATTATTTTGAATGCACAATCTCTCGCTCCAATAGCCCCATCCCATTCAGACAGGTAAAGTACAGCTAAGGGTTCTGACAGTGCCAGAGCAGAAAAGTTAAGACAAGAAAAATATCAATAAAAATTGTAAGACAATACTAATTTTTATAGCATTTTAGCACTGGGACCTTGAAATGAGCTAAAAATGAATTTAGAATAAACTCTACTTAAAAAAATTAAACAAAGGAAAACTCCTATAAAAGGATAATTCTAGTATAGTTATATTACTCTTTTGTTTTTACCCGTTTTACAGTATAAAATGACCATGTTACTTTCTATGGAAAAAAACTCACCTAATTAACTAACTGTATTAACAATTTAAGTGTTTAACACTCATTAACAAAAAGCTTTTTTAATACCTGCACTTTGGATTGCTTTCTTGACAAATGGGAATTTATTTATTTTCTACTTACAATAAAATGAAAATGAAGTCTAGTTGATTTTAATAGAATGTTTCTTGCAGTATTCTAGTCACAGTTTTTCCCATAATTAGATGAAATTTAAATGATTGCAAAACAAAGTTGGGGGAAAACTCTTAACTAAAGTGGAGGTATCAATAGAATTACTGCTCACATAGAAGAAATCTCAAGAGGTCTAAAATGAATAATTCTGTATGTCAAAAGGTCTACAGTGCACGAATTGCAGTATAAAATTAATTCCTATCTCAAATAATTCTTTGTGAAATTTTGCTCTAACATATTTTTCCTAAAATAGAGCAACTATAGAAGTTGTGTGTATGTGGATAGGTGGGGATGGGTGATAAAATGGAATTAGGTGAAATAAACATCTAACCAGGTTGCTGAAAAACTATCGTCTTACTGTCTTTTATTACATCATGAATAAGAATTTTAGACTACAGAAAATGACTAACAGTAAGGCTTTTGAAATAAAATTTTAAGTAGAAAGACAGCTTAATGCTGTTAAAGGACATCACAGTGCAAAATGCTGAGGGGGGTTAAAGGAGGCTTCTGAGAGAAAGCACTGCATACACCTGAAGAACTGAAAAACTGTTCGATAACTAAGTTCAACTGCTATTATTCCAGCAAACCAATTATTTTAAATGTATGGAAATGTCATATCAAAGACTATGGACATATCTATGTGGCAGAATGTTTTCCTATCACTGGGATAAATAAATTTCCAGAAAAAAAAAAGCAATAGGTTCATAAAAGTGAAATTATGTTACATCTTGTTTTGGTTGCATTATGCATTAGTTAAATAAGTGACAACATTCAGAAAATCTAATATTCTTTCTGAAGAGTCCATTAAGAAGCATAGACATGGTGCTGTACTCCTTTAATTATAGCAATTAGGAGAATGAGTTAGGAAAATCAATGTCATTCAGGGTTGAGTTTCAAGGCAGATGCGGCTTCTAAGAAGGTTCTGCCTCAAAAATAAAATAAAAAACAAACAACAAAAAGAAAATAGGCAAACGTGACAGGGTCAAAAGGGACAATATCTATTTTTTTTTTTTAACTTGGGGTGGGGAGAGAGACTAACAAAATGCCTAAGAAATGGAATAAAAATCACAGAATATTAAAAAAATATATACTGCTTCTATTCAAATAACCAATAATCTCTAGAAAAGTGAATCTTTGATAGTAGCTCATATTTATACTTCTAGGTAGTAGCAAGTACTATAAGATGGAACTAACAGGTCTGTACACGTGAAAACAACTCCTGATAGAGAAAGGATAGACCAGAAAGAACAATTCTTGGAACAAATCCAGAGTTAGGAATACTTCGGTTTTAGTGATCCAGCAAATATAAACAGTATTATTCGAACACTGGGGGAAATTAGCCACAGACTAAATTCTAAGTTTGTTCTTGGCAAACCTTAAAAATTTAACATAACTGATTTCCATAAAGTGAATAATATAAGAACAAATATAAAAGTATCCGGCATACAATAAGGAAAAAAAACCCCACAATAACTGGCATGATAAAAATTAAATAAAAGTAAAAATGAGGCATGAAATGAAGAAAGTTACTGAAAAGAGGGAAATCCCCCACAACTCAATCCATACAAAGAAATCCTACAGAATACAAAACGAACCACATCAAAACTATTATGACACAGTCCCTATGTTCAAGAAGTTATACACAAGTACAGTATCCTAAAGACCATTGAAGAGCAAAAAGCAAGACAAACAAAATGGTACTAAGTTGTATCATAATAGAAAAACAAACCTAATGGTAAAGAGAAAGAAAAAATACAAAAGTCTAAAAGGCAGCCAAAATAAAAAGTAAATTCACACAAACACTGCAAGAAAATAATGACAGCAAATTTCTTAGATAACAAGACAAACCAGAGACAGTGGATCTATTCTTTGATAGGACTCAAAAATTCAAAAAACATTCATTTAGAGCTCCACATCAAAAGAAAAAATTGGTAATGACAGACCAAAGTAAAAAAAAATTCTGCCTCCCATCTCAGCCATGAAAAACAAACTTGACTAATTTGGGATTTTAAAAGTGGAAGTTAATGTCATTTTGATATAAAACTATTTCTTCAAACATCTGAGCATAGAGCAGTTGCAGTCATGTGACTTCCAGGGCTGAAGATGCCCAAGAATACTATCAGCTGTGATGTAGAAGATGCAGATACTAAATAAATGTTCACATGCACAGAAAAGGTATGTAAATAAGAACAAAACTATAATAAAACATAAAATAGAGAAAGACCATAGGTTTGGCTGGCCTGCAAGAAAACAGAATACTCAACTAAAATTATCAGTACATGGGCCCAAATGCTAAATTTAAACACAAAGGTTTTTTTCTGTTTATTTACCATATGAAGGGTTGGGGATTGAAGCCAGAGACTCATATACGCAAACCAGGTACTCTATCACTGAGAATAACTTTTTTATTAAATATAGACATTTTATTGTTAAATTATTAAGTGAAAACATGGTCACAGTATTTAACCAGCAGTGAATCGGAGCAAAGTGAGTGAAAAAGAATTATGACAAAACAAGGAAACAATGCCAAGTTTCACCAATTTTATTAATTATGGTATTGAAGTTCTAGCCAAAGCTCCCAAATAGAACAAGAAATAAACATCAACCTGGAAAATAAGCTGTCAATTCTCATTGTTTTCAGATGACATGAGAGTATACACAGTTAAAACCTCCAAGATTCTGCCAGAAATCTATGAGAATAAATGAACTTGGCAAAGTTACAGGATATAAAAGCAACATATAAAAGTAAGTGGCACTGCAATACAGTAACAGCAAATGATCTGAAATTGAGCTCAAGATAGCAACTTCACTAACAATACCATAAAAACCAATAACATACCTAGGGATAAAATTCACAAAAGGGGTAAGTGTGTTCTACAGTAATATCTATAAGAACACTGATAAAGACATCCAAAAGAAATCCTTGCTCTTCCCAGTATCCAACATTACTCCATATTTTTACCTAGCTTGTTGCGTGTATGTAGGCATGTGAGTATCATGGTATACATGAGGTCAGATGATAACGTGTAATTGATTCTTCCCTGTCATTTTTTTGTGGGTTCCAGGGATTGAACTAAGGTTGTCAAGCTTGTACAGCAAGTGCTTTACCTACAGAGCCATCTCACCAGCCCTGTTTCAGGTTTTAATCTATTTAGAGTTGACTGATTTTCCTGTGAGAAATAAAAATCCCCTTTCATACAATTTTCTAGATGTAGTTATATAATATTCCCAATATTATTTAACCAAAGTTAAAATATTTTTCCATAGCAGAGGAAACAACAGTGTAATGAGACAGCCTACAAATAGAAGACAATAGTTGTAAAGCACAAATTTGTTAAGGGGTTAGGATCCAGAAAATTTTAGAAATCTGAAAATCTTAACATCAAAATAAACAAATGGTTAAAAATGGGAAACATCTCTTAATAGACATTTCTTAAGGCATTCATATACCTAACAAAAATATGAAAACAAAAAGCCTAATATCACTAGTTATTAGGGAACTCAGATCAAAACATTTAGAGATTCATTAACTCAAGTAAGAATAGCTATTAAAATGTTGTAAGACTGCAGAAAAGGGATCATTTGTTGATTATTGGGAATTAAATTAGTAGTCATTACAAAAAGCCTAATGGAATAAAATCAAGTCAGTACTACAGGCATAAAGGTCATTCAAATAAAGAAGCAGAAATAGGGGGAAATATTTTTTTTTTACAAGACTTGCAATATAGCTCATAAGTAAGTAAGCAAAAAGTCAGTTTTAGGTAGTCATGGTGACATAAGCCTGCTATTGGAGATGGTGCATTTGAGAGGTAGAGACAGGATATGAGGCCAACCTTAACAACAGTGAGTTTGAGGCCATACTGGGCCACATTCTGTCTTAGATATACACCTAGATCCTGTCTTAGAAGTATATGTGGCAAGGATGACCCCAGATTAGACTACTAGCAATAGTGGAGACAGTCCCTGAACTGGCCTACCCTGATAATCAGATTGGTTGAATACCCTCTCCATCATCATAGAGCCTTCACCCAGTAACGGATGGAAAGATATACAGAGATCCACAGCCAAGCACCAAGCCAAGCTCTGAGAGTCCAGTGGAAGAGAGGGAAGAGGGATTATATGAGCAAGGTGGGTCAAGATCATTATGGGGAAATCTACAAAGACAACTAAACCAAGCTTATAGTAACTCACGAACTTTATGTAGACCAAGAGCTGTGGAACCTACACGGGACTAAACTAAACTGCATAGGGTATACAGTTGTGTAGCTTGGTCTGTTTGAGGGGCCAGGCCCCTGGCAGTGGGATTAGGATCTATTCCTGGTGCACGAACTGTGTTTCTGAAGACCATTACCTATGGTGGGACACCTTGCTCAGCCTTGATTCAGGGGGGAGGGGCTTAGTTCTGCCTCAACTGAATGTACCAGGCTTTGCTGCCTCCCCCTCCCCCCCCTCCCCCCGCCATGGGAGGACTTTCCCTTTTGGAGGAAGGGATGGAGGGAGAGTTGGGGGAGGAAGCTGGGGGGATGGGGAGCAGGAGGAGGGATGGGAGGAGGATCTGTAGTTGATATGTAGAATGAGTGGGAAAATTTCTTAAATTAAAAAACAAAAAAAAAGAAGAAATGCTCTAGGGCCACTAAATTGACCACTGGTAAATGCTTTTCACGCCTGATGACCTGAGTTTGATCCCCAGGATCCATATAGTAGAAGAAAAGAACTGACTTCTGCAAGTTCTCCTTAACTCCCATACATTTTTTATGCTGTGTGTGTGTGTGTGTGTGTGTGTGTAATAAAACATTTTTAAAAGAAAAAAAAATGTGTTTATATATCCACATTAAAAAAAATATGAAGGCCTTACACATCTAAAATTTGATTTGAAAAAATCCAAAAGAAACCTTAGTTAGATAAGCCCATATACATACATAATTGATAAACAGCTGAAATAATCCAATAAAAACTGTGAGTGCTATAAAGTAGAATGACTCATTCAATGGAAGATTAAGACGAATATACAACTTTTTAACCATAAACAAGCAATTCTAGTAGGTAGTACTGACATTTAAAAGTATTGAAAGAAAATTTTGAAAACGTGAACTAAGAATTCTGTATGAAACAAAACCATTATTCAAAGATGGAAGTTGAAATATTGGTTTTCTAGATAAATAAAACTGACAAAATTTGATGGTAGCCAATTTGCTTTATAAGGAACACAGTCTAATATTCCAAATAATTCTTAGCTACTATTTGAATTTTCGTGCTAAAAGCTTCTATCTCTGATTTGAGCTACTGAACATGGTAGAAAGTCAGTGATGGCAAAGACAGAGGTGTTTAAAGACTGAGGGTTTGTCTTGAAGAGGACTGTGGAATACTGCTTCTCCCTCTTTCTCTGGTACACTGATTTCTTCCTTTCTTTCTTTTGTCCCAGCCACACGAAATGAGCAGCATTGTTCCAACATGTGGTCTTCAACATGGTATGCTCCTTCATTAATGGCCCATTAGAAAAGAAACCAATTGGCCATAAAAACTAAAACTTCTAAAATATGAGCCAAAATAAACTGTCTTCTTTGCAAGTTTATCATCACAGATACTTTATTACAGTAATGAATTAACTGGTCACACCCAAGAAAGTACATGTAAAATAGCTTAACAAAATAGAGGAAACTCAAACTCCTAGAATATAAAAACCAATGCTAAAACATAATCATTAAAATTTTTTCAAAATACAAATATGGTCTAATATATAAAAACCAATTAAAATATGTTAATAAAGAAAAAACCTCCATGATTTCAAAACAGAAGATGAATCATATATGCATTATTAAAACACTGAACAAATTAAGCTACAAAAAATTTTTTCATCCTATCAAATACCATATACATAAAACTTATAGTTAATAACATACTAGCCAGTCTTTTCATTTGTAGATTTATTTTTAATTGACATAATGATTATCTACTGATCTGACATAATTTTCAATACATATAATCCTTTATTATAATCAAATCAGGTTAACTGACATACCCACCATTTTAAATACTTATTTCTTAGTTGTAAGAACATTTAAGACCAGGCACAGTGGCATACACCTGTAATTTTGGCTTATTTGGAAGGCTGATGTAGAAAGACTAGTAATTTAAGGCCAACTTGGGCTACATAAGAAATACCTGTCTTGCTCGGCAGTGGTGGCACACGCCTTTAATCTCAGCACTTGGGAGGCAGAGGCAGGTGGATCTCAGTGAATTTGAAGCTAGCCTGGTCTATGAATCGAGTTCAAGGACAGCCAGGAATTACACAGAGAAACCTGTCAAAACTAAAATGGAAAAAAAAGAAAAGAAAAACCCAAATAAACAAACAAGAAACATACAAAAATCCTCTTTGGGGAATGGGTGGGTATTTTCAAACATGCTGTTGTTAATTACACTCATTCCACTATGCAATATAACACCAAGACCTAGTCTCTCTTTGTAACTGTATCACAAAACACCAACTTGTCTCCACATTTAATTCTCTGCTACTCTAACCACCTGGCAATAACCACTACTTTCTCTACTTGTTTGACATTGATATTTATTTCAACTCTAAATATGAGCAAAATAATGCAATATTTGTCTTTCTGAGGCTTGTTAATTTGACTTTCAGCGTATCTGTGAAGGATTATCTTGATTAGATTAACCACCTTAGGAAAATCCACCCTAACGGAGGGCAGCACTGTTCCCTGGACTTGGGTTCTGGACTGCATATAAAGGAAAAAACCATGGAGTGCTCAGCCATCAATGGGATATTTATATCATAGCCCCTGACCCTAAAACTCACAAACCATCATTAAAATATAGGCAGTAAGACTGTAAGAGCCACAGATCCAGGAAGAAAGGGCAAATGGTGTCTTCTGGGCCTAATAGTACGCTTGCAATCATGAACTCACAGCAGCTGTGGTTGACTGTAGGCGACCTGAATCAGACAGATCAAGTCTGCTGCAAGATCCCACCCCTAGGTGATAACTACTGACAGCTGCTGGCTGCTTGGGAAAGGAGAGTGTTTTCCTTAAGGATATGGCCCTTGGTAGGTAGACAACACTACAGTGGATGGGTCTATCATTAGGATACAGGTAGCACAAATTAGACTCAGTGAATTACTTTTTAAAAAGGGAAGTAGGAGGGTAGGAATGGATCTAAGAGGAAGCAGGAGGAGGTGAATTTGAGCAAAATACATTACATTTAAGGAAAATAGTCTCAATGGCTGAGGTAGCCCATACCTTTATTCCTGGCATTCAAGATGCAGAGGTATGAGGATGTCTGTGAGTTCTAAGCCAGTCTGGTCTATACAATGAGCCAGCCAGGGCTACACAGGGAGACCCTTGTCTCAATAACCAAAGCAAAACAAAGTAGAAAGGCAGCTAAGCACAATGAATCATTACTGTCTTCTTTCTAACTGCCCATGCAATTTGACCAGATGTTTTAAGCTCATGCTGCCTTGACTTTCACACTACAATGGAATGTATCCTTAACTATGAGCAAAATCAAATCTTCCTCATTTAACATTACTCTTGACAGCAAACTTTATTATAGCCACAGAAAAAGTAACAGATAATGCTAAGGGTTGACTCCACATCCTGGGTACTGAGAATGTTGCTAATCCATATAAGTTGTCTTTTGTGACATACCAGTGTCATTTAAGTAGACTATATAATCAGTAATGGGATGAATAAGTAGTATGGTAAATTTATCTTGAATTGTTTGAGGAATCTGCACACTGTTTTCTGTAATAGCCACACTAATTTACAGTCTCATCAATAGTTTATGAGTTGCTTTTTCTCCAAACCCTTGCCAGTATCTATAATCTTTGTCTCTTTTATAACTGCAAGTCTACCTGCTTGACTGTACTTTTGATATGTACAGAAAGTAATGTTTAAATAAGGAACAAAGCAAAAGTTTCCCCTTAATCCTTCATCCACATTATCTTGAGATTATAGCCAATACAATGGGAAAATTTAGGTGGGATAAAGATGGTTGTTCTTTTAATCGAGAAGTTACTTCACTAGATAGAGTTTCTGAGGCAGATGTTAGAGTACAGAAGGGACAGTGCTGAGAATTAGAGAATACTGCTGTGAGATAATGATCTTGTACACTGTAAAGATTCATCTCTCCTGTTGGCTTAATAAAACGCTGATTGGCCAGTAGCCAGGCAGGAAGTGTAGGCGGGGTGACCATACTAGGAGAAGGCTGGGAAGAGGAAAGGCAGAGTTAAGAGTTGCCATCCAGACACACAGGAAGTAAGGTGAGAGTGTTAAACTGAGAAAAGGTACCAAGCCATGTGGTTAAACATAAATAGAAATATGGGTTAACTTAAAGTGTAAAAGCTAATTAGTAATAATCATGAACTACTGACTGAGCATTATAAATAATATTAAGCCTCCAAGTCAATTATTTGGGAAGCAGCTGCTGGGAATTCGGAACTGGCAGGTGGGAGAGAAACGTTCAACTACAGAATACTCATCAATGACAATATAAAGAAGGGAACTAAGCAATCAGAATGCACTACTCTATTAAGCCTTTTGAAATTAGTTCTTAAATCATAATTGTGTCACTAGGCACAGAGAGGTTAACTTGGTACTCACTCTAGCATTTGCTAATGGAAGTAGTTTGGGGAGCTTATGGGCTACTATGTACTGCACTGCCCCAGAGAGTGTCAGGCTTATATTATGCCCTTTGTGTTAGAACCCTGTTACACAGCACAAGCTTGGGTTTTTTTCTTTTTTCTTTTTTTTGTTTTGGATAGGATGCGACCCCCCACTGCCCAAATCACAGGACATAAAAGCAAAATTGATAAATAGTATTATATCAAATAAACCTATCAAAAGAAACAATTCAAACAGCTGACAAATACATAAAAAAGTTTCCTATCAAGCAACTAGAAGTCTTCTTCTACAAGATATAATCTCAGCCTGGAGAAACTGGCCAATATAATTATATCCGTACAAAAATGCTGGCAATGATGTAGAAAAAGAAAAACTCATATGTGGATGTAAATTAACACAGCCCTAACAGTGAATATAGTATGGGTGTTTCCTCACACTAAAAATAGATCTACCATATGATCCAGTTAATCTCAAAAGACTGAAAAAGGATCTACATAAAATCCAGCAGCACTACTGTGTGTGTCTATGTATTGTTTTTTTAAGGAAAGCAAAGAGGGACATACACATCCCAGTGTATTGTGGCATGACACACAATAGTTAAAACATGTAATTGTCATAGGGGAAATCTCCAATAAAACCAACAGAAAATCTAGCATACAAATATAGTGTAATTCAATTGCATGAAATGAATGGAACCAGACTGTATTATGTTAAGTGAAAGTAACCAAACAAAAAGACCTGCACTTGTGGAAGGTTAAAAGAATGTTGAGGCCGGCAGTGGTGGCACACGCCTTTAATCCCAGCACTTGGGAGGCAGAGCCAGGCGGATCTCTGTGAGTTCGAGGCCAGCCTAGGCTACCAAGTGAGTCCCAGGAAAGGCGCAAAGCTACACAGAGAAACCCTGTCTCGAAACCCCCCTCCCCCCAAAAAAAGAATGTTGAGCTGAATGTAGAAATAAATAAAAGATGTGGAATAGGGGTGTCTGAGTATGGAAGGGAGGGAAGTGGTGGCTACAAAGGGAAAGTGGATTTTTACCAGTTATGTAGTGATTTCAATAATATGCAAAATTTATACATGTTAACAAAAAATGAAAGAGTAAGAAAAAAGATAAATCTTATAAGGTATTGTGAACATTCTAGAAGCACAAACAAAAAAGACACATACTACCTATTGAAATAATTACTGTAAACGTTTCACATCATGGAACCATACAGATAAATATACCCAGTTAGCTGAATGGCACCTATTATAACTGCTAAAAAAATGATCTTGATTGAGACATATTACACTCAAACTGTAAACAGAACAAGAAAAAGAAAAATTCTAGAAGCTGAAGTGATAGCTCAATTGTTTAGAGCACATACTGCTCTTTTAGAGGACCTGAGTTCAATTTTCAGCAATCATACCAGTTGGCTCACAATGCCTGTAACTCTGGTTCAGGGAATTCAAAACCCTCTCTTGGCCTATGTGGGTACTATAGTCATACACTCAGATACACTGATACACATAATTAAAAATGAATCTTAAATATCTCTGAAAGCATCAAGAGAAAAATCATCAAGTGGCATGTAAGAGACTCACCAGTAGACTAAGGACCTTTCAGAAAGATCACATGTAATGAAAGAATGAAATGATAAATTCAAATTTCGCAACAATCATAAGCAAGCAACTGTTAAGTCAACACTAATACACTTAGTGTATCATTTGTAAATGTAAAATATCATTTTTAAATAAAGATAGACAAAAGCTTTCAACAGTAAGCAAATATTACAAAAATATATTTCTACTAGACTTGCTACAAAACTAAATACTGATGTGAGTCCTAATATTGGAAATAAAAATATAATTACTATCATGAAAACATATCCTAAAAAACTTCCAATAGAGCAGATACATGAAAAAGTAAAGAAAATATTACCAATATTATCAGAAGAAAAGACAGGAAAAAAGGAACCAAGAACATACAAAACAAAGAAAAGGATTAACACAACAGGACAGAAAAATGTCTTACCAAAACCTTAAATGTAAATGGATTAAACTCTCTAAGTGGAAGACAAGACTGAATGAATGTATTAAACAAACCAAAATTCCTCAATATATAATGACTATAAAAAACAAACCCTGTAACAATAAAATCACAAAAACTGAAGGTAAAGACATTGAGCAACAGACCATGACAACAGAAACTACAAGAAAACAGTAGGAGCCATACTCTGATCATAGGACACAGAGGATGAGTTAGAAATTGTAAGAATAATAATAAAGGGACCAATTCAGTAAGGCAAAATAATTTGTAAAGACCTGTATAACCAATGCTACTATATATAATTACACAAAACAAATATTATTATAACTAAAGGCAAAATAGGCATTAATATAGTAACAGCTGAGGATCCTAACACATCATGTTCATCAAAGGAGACATTACGTATCTCCCTCCAAACAAGAAAGGATACAAGCCAGACAGACCAAACAAACAATGGCAGAACATTACTCAAGCAATTAACCAACATATAGTCTTATTCCTTCACCACATCCAGTAAAGCATATGGTAAAGTTAAATCAAGCCTGAGAAAACCAAAAACAAGAAACACCCAGTGAACTCATAGCATGTATCACAACTTGTCAACAATGGAATATTAAATGACAAGACAAATTTTAGAAAGTATAAAAACATGGAATGTACATTATTGTTCTGAACAATCAACAAGTGAAGGAGGAAGTAGAAAGAGAATGAAGAAAGTTAAATACCAAAAAACTATATTAAAAAACCTACAGTAATAGAGGAAAAGCAACAGAAGAAATCTTAACAGCAATAAACAATTACATAAGAAAAATTTCAAATAACTTACAGAGTGAACAAAAATTAAAAAAAAAAAAAAAAAAAAAAAGCTGGGTGTGGTGGCCATGCCTGTAATTCCAACACTTGAGGGGAGGGGGGCTGGTGCTAAGGCAGGAGGACTGTGACAAGTCAGTGACTACCCCAGGTTGTAGTGAGTGGTTGTTTGTGGCACGCCCTGAAGCACTGCCCCTAGTGAGGCAGCAGGTAGCTGCTAGGTATCTGCCCCTGCGTGTGGCCTGGATGAGAACCATTAAGACCTGAGATGCACATATGTGCACTCTCTTCTCTTCGCTATGCCATGGTCTTGGATGCTGGTGTGGATCAGGGCAGAGCTCTCTGGAGAACATCACTGGATCGTGCCTCACCTTTCTGGGATTCTGCTACAATTCCTATTTCCTGTACCGTGAGTTAACCCCCCATAAATTCCTATAATCATTAAGCTATTTCCATGGATTGTTAGCAATTTAATTGCATTACTGGGCTGAAGAGTGAGACCAGGCTTTAAACAAACAAACAAAAAACCAGAAATTAGAGAGAGAAAAGAAAGCAAAGCAAAACAACGATGTGCCAAAATCAATGTTAATAGAAACAAACAAAAAAAAATCTGAGCAGAAGTAAACAGTTAATAACCCCCCCCCCAAGCCTTTAATCCCAGCACTCGGGAGGCAGAGCCAGGCAGATCTCTGTGAGTTTGAGGCCAGCCTGGGCTACCAAGTGAGTTCCAGGAAAGGTGCAAAGCTACACAGAGAAACCCTGTCTCGAAAAACAAAACAAAACAAAACAAAACAAAAAAACAAAACAAAAAAAAAAACCCAAAATCAGTAAGTTTTTTTTTTTTTTTTTTTTTTTTTTAAAGCTATTGTGAACACAACAGCAATGAACATAGATATCTGTTCAGTAAAGCATCATTTCCTTTGGGTAAATACCAAAGGAGTGGTATGGTTGGGTCATAAGGTATTTATTTCTGTTTCTAATTTTAAAAAAATTGAATCAGCAGAGATGTCCATCAATTGACAAATAAATAATGGTAACATGGTACATGGACACAATGGAATTTTATTCAACTGTTAAGGACAATGAAATTGTAAAACACTTGGTAAATGAATAGAATCCGAAAAACAAAAATTATACCCATTGTGGTAGGTAACCCAGGCCCATTTTCTTCATTATATGTAGATTGGAGCTTTGACCTTTTTGTGTTTTGTGTGTTTAACTTTGTAGTGCCACTGAAAGTCAAGAGAGTAAAAGGGAACACTGGGAAAGGAGGGGAGGAGCTTTAAGAGAGCAGGGAAAGAAGGACTCAGGTAAAAAGAAAGAAGTGAGGGGCACACTGGGAGAAGAAAGCCTTAAACAGGGAGGATGGAAAAGATAAGATAGGGGAGGATTAACCAAAATCAAGGGGACATTAAAAAAAAAAAGACAGATGGAAGTATATCTTCTGGTAACCAATTAAAAAACATAAATGAGAATTTGAAGGAAGACACCCTACATAGGTTAAAGTCCTACCCTAGAAGGAAAGATAGTCAGTCACTAAACAAAAAACCCAGTGTCAGTTGTGAACTATCTCTGTAGGGGTTGCTGGAAAAGGAGGACTCGGAGCCAAAAGAATAAATACACTTATTGTGCTGGACATAAGCAGACAATTAAGACACTATTTGAAGGACACTGCATACACTGATTGGACCATATGGATAAATCAAGCTGGAATTGAGCTGGAAGCTTCCTGCTTGCTGGATAGCTTATGTGCAAAAGAGGAATCAGAGTTAAGAGATAGGTGATGGAGGGAGAAATCAATGGCCTTAACCAGCTATGAATCCTACAAATTTCAATACCACTAAAGGCATTACTGATATAGGGGTAACCAACCAGTCTCTAAATTTGAGGCCTGCTCCTCATAAGAGGATCTATTCCTGATACTGTAAACCTGGTAAAAAAACCATTCTTCGCAATGTCATAGGTCCTAGGGGGAAGCTTACTATTACAGCTTTGCAAGATGGACACAGTGTTAAGCTGCCTTCTGAATATTTATATCAACACACAAATAATATTTTCTCAGCTTTCATCATAAAAGCCTTCCTTGCAGTGAACAGCAGAAAATGTATAGACTAAGGGCTGGCAGGTTGTCGCCAGTAGGTGACAGATGAGGGTTACTCCTCAACAAGACATTTAAAGCACTACACTAAAATGTTTCTAATGTGATAACACTCAGCATTTCAATACTAGGCCATATTAATTTTATGTTCACATTAATTCCTTTTACATTAATGAGAATATGAGTACACAGGCTATCTTCAAAGATAATAAATGTTCTGAGTTAGGAAGGATGCTACAGTAGCAGTGATAGCAAAATTTTGTCCAAATATTAAATTAGATTTGTAGACAAAGCTATTTTCCACAAAAGAAAACAAAATAAAAGTAAATGGTGTTTTATGGCTACATAGACTATGCTATAAATAAGCAACAACTGTTTAGGTTAAAAAAATTCTAAATGATTAAAATACCTTACCGGTATCTATGAACAAATATACCCTTAAAAATAGAGTTCATCATATTTTCAATTTCATCTTGGTTTTCTTGTAGCTGAAATGATAAAAAAAAAACAATAAAAAAGAAAATTGAAATACTGGTCATTTTATTTGGAATGAATAGTTCCAATTATTTTAAATTACTGATTATCTTCACTCTGAGTAGTTATCAGCCTTTTTTTTTTTTTAATCTCCCCCCTTATCCCTAGAACAAGGATTCTCTGTGTAGCCCTGGCTGTCCTGGAACTCACTCTGTAGACCAGGCTGGCTTCAAACTCATCCACCTGCCTCTGTCTTCCTAGTGCTAGGATTAAAGGCTTGCAACTCTACTGCCCAGCTAGTTATCAGCCTTTTGCTGACTGTACCACTTATGCCTGAAATTATCTGTAGAGCTTCTATAGTTTTGCCACATGGGCTTAGGAACCTCTCCTCTTTCCACACATACATTCTAGAAAAGAACAAGAAGTGGTGGACTGTGGTCAACTTTGTATTTCTATGGAATGATCTATATTTGGAATCATCTTACATGTCTACATATTTTTCTAAACCAGACTTTTGGCTTAGTTCTTCTGTCTGTGCTTAAGAGGTCATCCTGATTTACATTGCTTTTCCTCCTTCACAAAGCATCATATTACTATTCTTCCCTAAGTAACCTATAACTCAACTATGCCAACTTCCCAAAATATGAATAATAATAGAAAATATAAATCAGGCAACAATGCTGTAATCCAGCAATAAAATCACAATACTATCACAGAGGTATACATTTTAGGAAACATTATTCATCAAGTTAAGGTTTAAATTTATTTACTGATAAAAGCAACATAATTGGTATATAATGACATCCAATACGATATTTATTACCCCATTTCCCCCTGGAATTTCATGTCAAATGATTCAGTGTCATAATTGTTTTTATTATACATATATAAAAAACATGCATGTTTTGTTTACTTGTAACAGTAAAATACTGTCAGGATGACTCTAGCTGTATGTTGTTACAGGATTTATAGGAAAAAGCTAAGCAGTACAAATGTTCCTCAACACAGGAGGTGGGGTTTGTTCTGATAAGGCAACTAGAAACCAAAACTAATCAAGTTTTAAAACTGTGTATTTCTTATATGGAACATGCAACATGATAAGTTAACTTAGTTCACTTTAAATGTGCTGGATATACTACCTTTAGCCTACAATTACAATCATCTAAAACAAAGCCTGTTTTACAACACTGAATGTTTCACATCAATACAAGGATGGATTGTTTTGCAGACATGATGGAATGAAAGAACAGAAAACATAAATCCAAAAACTGCTGAGAACATAGTATACTGTATATGTTATGTTATTAAGACTATGTGGCTAAATGTGAGCTGCTATGGTCCAAAAATACAGGAGGTATGATAACTTTACACTCCAATTCTGGGAAAGGGTCAATATTCAAATTACAGCTTTTATGAAATGGTCAAAAACTTTCAGACCACCACACAAGATTATCTATATAAATATATATCTATATATCTATATCTATATAAAATCATTCAAGTTATTATACTTAAGAAAAGTTTGAAAACAGACTTATGATGCATTTATGATATTAAAAACTAATTCATTGGGATTATACATTCCAACTGGCACTACTTAATGAAGCAGTTTCTATTTTTACTTCCACAGTATTTCAAATATGGTATGTGTTCAGAATAAAAGTATGTTGTAAGTAGAAGTTTTACCTTAACATCAGTAATTTCAGATTAGTACTAAGTACTAATCTGGAAACATGGTCATAGCAACTAAAATTCCTTTTAAAAAATATATTTGTAGCCGGGCGGTGGTGGTGCACGCCTTTAATCCCAGCACTTGGGAGGCAGAGGCAGGCGGATCTCTGTGAGTTCGAGGCCAGCCTGGACTACCAAGTGAGTTCCAGGAAAGGCGCAAAGCTACACAAGAGAAACCCTGTCTCGAAAACCAAAAAAAAAAAAAAAAAAAAAAAAAAAAAAAAAAAGTGTGTGTGTGTGTGTGTGTACTCACATATGAATCACATATGTATAGGAGCTCTTAGAGGTCTAGAGAGGTTAGATTTACCTGAAGCTGGAGTTATAGCTGACTGGGAGCCACCATGTAGGTGCTGGACCTGAACCTGGATCTTTGCAAGAACAGAAAGTACCCTTGAACTGCAAGCCATTTCTCTAGCCCCAACATGAACTTTTTTAAAGATGGGGACATACTATAGTAGAGTGGTTCCTGAATTCCATATAATGTATATATCATTATGAAAACAACAAATTTAGAGACAGATACATACATTGGAAGACCATTTGTATAGACTGGAGTTAATGTTGTTGTAAACCAAAAAGTCAGAAGCTAGAAGCCTAGAGTCAATAATTCCCTCAATGTCTTCAGAGAACATGAAAGCAACAGCATACTGATACTGGATTGATAGCATCCTATAATATTTAACCTAGGTTGCCAACTTAATTGAATTGAGAGCCACTTTTGATTTTAGTAAAGAAGATATATAGATGTGACTGTAAGAATACTTCCAGGGAGGGTTAGATTGTAAGGGCTCTGACTTAATCAATGGTTTCACCCATTGACAAATTCAAAATCTGAACAGAAGGTGGAATATAACAGATAAAGTCGGTCATCAAGAGTAAGGAGTTTGAAAGGCTGTGCCTTCATACAATTTCTCTCTGCTTCCTGGGCAGTACCACGAGCAAATCAATGGATTTTGCCAACCTTGGACTGAAACCTTCAAATCCAGAGGCAAATCTTTCTTCCTTTAAGGTATTTCTCTGAAATAAATAGTAATAAAAATTCCAAACAGAAAACTGGTACCAGAAGGGAGAGGTCATTTTTATTACTGTTTGACCATGAATATGGAAAAGTTTAAGGATGTAGATTAGTAAAGTCTAAGCATGCTATAAACAGAGAGTGTTGCAATATTCTGGTAAGATATTTGAAGATGAAAATGCCAAAATATAATTGCGGGGATGGGAAGGGGGAAGCTGTGCACCTGTGTTCCTGAGTTTCAGATTAGAATAAGAAGTATCCATGGAAATGAACCAAGAGGTCATTTATTCACAGTACAGTTTGGCAAAGAATCTGTCAACACTTTATACTTTGAGACTTTGTAAAAGGAGGATATAAGGATTATACAATAACTAACTAATCTGGATAAGAAAACTAAAGACAGCCATTCAGACTGGTGTGTGGTTATGGCTGAATTCTTTCAGCTAGGTTTACAATGAGAAACAGGAGCAAAAGCCAGAGCAGAAAGACTTGAAAAGCATGGCTGCATGCTCCTGCTTTCATGATACTGTGCCTTGGCACAAATCCAATACAGAGGATTCGACTTTCCTAAACTATGAGTTTTAAACAAATCAAATGTTTCTCTGAGGTGCTTTTAATAAGATGAAAAATCTGAAAAACACACGTCTCAAACTATTAGATAATAAATTTCTTTGAAGCAACTGAGTTTGTTGTAATAGTTCTGTCAAGCAATATTAGTACACTACAGTCCAACACAACTCCTAGATTTTTCAACTGCTGGTCACAATCCCATGCAGGACTGCATAATTGAATTTGCATGAAATTGTTGGCAACAGTAAAAGGCTTTTAAAAATTCAAAGATCAAAAACAAATTAAAAATCAAACATGTAATGAATCCAAGGTGTTTCTGGCAGTTCTTGCCCAACCTTTATCATGGGACTTTCTTCTGAACATAAAATATCCCAATTTTCAACACACATACCATCATGCCACATAATGCCAAAGAATCCTGCCTCAAACACCTTAGCAATGTTTTTACTATACATATAATGACTGATGTTTCTTACAGACACATAATGGCATGATTATGAAAAACAGATACTTTTAATAGTTCCCTAGTGTTATTTCTCAGCATGTATCAGATTAGTGAGATATAGACTTGGGTCTCTTAAAAAACTTTCAAGAAGCCATGCATAGTGGTGCACACCTTTAATCCTAGCACTTGGGAGGCAGAGGCAGGCAGGTCTCTGTGAGTTTGAAGATAGCCTGAACTACATGGTGAGTTCCAGAACAGCCAGTTAGATAATGAAGACCTTGTCTTGGAAAAACAAACCAACAAACAAACACTTGTTTCATGAATTTTGGCTTGAGATGCAGACAGAATCTCCCATATTTTCTGAAATAGTTCCAAACACATCTGCTGTTCTGTACTATGTCTTTATGTATAGCTACATTCTAATAATGACAATCACAAAATCAAAATAGTGATAAACTCTAAAAGACTCTGAAGATGCTCATGCTTTGCAGTTTCAAGTATTCAGCCTAGATTCAGTTCTTTTAGTGTTTGTACATGTTTATGCATGTGTGTGTGAAATATGTGGGTAAATGATATCATTTGTGTATATGCATGTGGGGGCCTTGTTATCCTGTATTACTCAATCATGTCACTACCATTTTTTTTTTTTCCAGACAAGGTCTCTTATTGAACCTGAATCACACATTTAGCTGGACTAGATGAGCAACAAGCCACAGGGATCATCCTGTCTCTAGCTCCTTGGTGCTAGGATTACAGTACAGTGCTACTAAGTCCAGCTTTTTCACGTAGGTGCTGGAAACCTGAACTCAGGTCCTCATGGTTGTGCAATAAGCAGCATTCTAACTCAGCATTTCCACATTCATAGATTTAGTTTATGTAAAAATAAATAAGCACACAAATTTCCTTAGTACAAATCTGGTTTTGTCAATGTATCATAAAAAACAAACAAAATAATTAAAACAAATTTCTTTATGGTATACTAATCATTACTGGGTGTTTAATCTGTACATCTATTTTATAAACCTATATACTGCCACAATGTAAAAAGTTCTAGGGTGAAAATGGGTCATGAGTGAAAAGAGTTTAAGAAGTTTTAGTACAGGCAATAATTTCATTTTTTAAAATTTTTGCTTTTTATTGTTTGTTAAATCTTATTATGCTTATATATATGCAATTGCTTTATGAAAATGTAACTTTTTGTATTAAAAGACTGAAAAACCACAAATTTTATTTCTAATAGGTTAAAAAACAAACAAACAAATGGTTTTCTACCAAAAAACAAAAAAAGACAATTTAGCCTAAAGAGATGGCTTGGTCTTTAAGAGCACTGGGTGTTCTTCCAAAGTACTCAAGTTTGATTCACTGAGCCCACATGGTGGTTCCCACTGATTTGTTAATCCAGTATCTGGGAATCCACCACCCTCTTCTGGCCTGTATGAGAACTCTGTGCATGTGGTGCATAGACAGCAACACTCATACCTATAAAATAAAAATCAGTATACTTGAAAATACGATGAAGTATCTAATTTAAAAACCATTTGATCACCTCTACAAAAATTAGATTGTCAAACCTAAAGTAAGAGCTAGAAACACTCAGAGATAGAGTGATTGCTTATTAAATAAACTCCTTGGATTAGATTCCCTTGCACTGAAAGGGAAGAAGGGAAAGACACCAATCTTACTTAGAGGGATGTATCAACTAAAACACCGACTGAGGCTTTTTCCTATAAATACACACTTGCTTTCTTCCAAATGGCATTTACTATTTAGTGTACTTTCTGAGCTTGCAACATGATAACTGACTTTCCGAAGTTCTGATAATCTTTTACTAAAATAAATTTGCATATGGTTCACTTAATCACTGATGAATATTCTAGTTTTGTTTACAGAACTTTAAGATTAAATAATTCAACTAAAACTAAATGTTAAAAATGTAAGATAGATATTTATTTTCCACCCTCCATCCACATACCAAAGGTCTCATGTACTCCTAGCCTCAAACTCACTATATCGCCAAGGTTGGTCTTGAATTGACTCTCCTGCCTGACCTTCCCAAGTACCAGGATTACAGATTTGAGCCACCATAGCCAATTTTAAAACATT
This sequence comes from Peromyscus leucopus, assembly GCF_004664715.2. Classification (NCBI taxonomy): domain Eukaryota; kingdom Metazoa; phylum Chordata; class Mammalia; order Rodentia; family Cricetidae; genus Peromyscus; species Peromyscus leucopus. The sequence continues at coordinate 89,337,204 of NC_051069.1, read as the reverse complement.
CTTTTCACAAAACTAGTAGAAACTATTATATTTTCTAAATATTTACAAACCATAAAAGATCAAGTTACCATAAAACTTACCTCTTTGCGTTTCTGAAGTAATAACTCCAACCTTTCATTGGCTCTCTTCCCAATCATCTTATTTCTCTCAGCTTCATATTGCCTCTGTGTATTATCCTGATGAATACTGAGGTTTAAGGCAACATTCACCAGAGCAGTCATCAGCTTCATGGCTACAAAATAAAGGACAATTACAATATTCATCTATGAAATAATTTTTTAGGCAGAAGATCAAAAGTTAAAGCAACAGAAGAAAGAAAAAGCAGTTTTACAACCCAGGAATAATTTAAAATAAAAAAATGATAACTGACAAAAATAAATTCATCTTCTTAGTTGCAAAATAACTTCCTCTATTTTAGCAAAGAATAACATGATTTGTTAAAACCGTCCGCTTCAGAGTCTTATCCAAGGAGCTGGAGAGATGGCTCAGTGGTTTAGAGTACTGGCTGCACTTCTAGAGAATCTGAGTTTGATTCCCAGCATCCACATGGTAGCTCAGAACTGTCTGTATTTCCAGGTCAATGGGATCTGATAGCCTCCTCTGGCCTGTGTGGACACTAGGCACACACATAGTGCACTGACATATATACTGGCAAACATTTATACACATAAAATAATAAAGAGTTTTAAAGTCCTATCTGGGCTACCAGGACAGAAGACGGAAGGAAGTAACACCAATGCCTTGCCTACATCCACAAATTAACTGTGTGTAACCCATCTTCCCACTACTACATGTGTGTTACAACTGCTTCCTTTGTATCTTTACTTAGGTGAATCAGAAGTCCCTAAAATATATAATTACCATATGGACTTTACACACAAAAAAAGGTTTATCCCTGCACTGCTCACCTAAGAGTGGTACAACATCCAAACCCAGAAAAAGCACACTTACTTTCAAGCATACCATAATACTAAAAATAAGAATGATTTTAAAGAATATATATATATATATATAGTGGTGGTGGGTGGTGGTGCATGCCTTTAATCTCAGCACTTGGGAAGTAGAGGCAGGCAGATCTCTGTGAGTTCAAGGCCAGCCTGGTCTACAGAGCGAGTTCCAGGACAGCAAGGGTGGTTACACAGAGAAACACTGTCTCAAAAAACAAAACAAACAAACAAAAAATTATATACATACACACATATAAAACATATACAAAATGGTATATTTGCCTACCTATGCACACTCAGTACAGAAAAAGTTCTTTCTACATTTAAGCCAGCTACAAGTTAACAGTGACTGCTGTAGCCCTTAAACAAAAATATAAAACAAAAACACTGAAAACAAATTTAAGCTAATGACTACTTATAAATTCATTTAATGTTTCTAAGATAAAATATTTTGACTGTTACTGTGCTTCAAACTACAAGCTAGTTATTTTATAGTTGTATGGAAATCAGTGGAATATTGCCTATAGTGTGACAGTAAAGTATTTTCAAAATAATGTGTATGGGAAAGGAAAGCTAAAGGGTCAGACATATCTAGGGCATTCAAGCTCTCCAAATATACAAAGGTATCAGTTTATCAGCTTGTTCGAGCACAAAACAAACATCTACATTTATAAAACAAAATGACTTGAAAATGAAAGAGTTGAGAGTCATTCAAACTAATTTTGGCTGGAAATAAGTAGAAGACAAGACACAGCTTTCCCCAAATTTAATGACATGTTCTTTCAGCTGTAACTAACTCCTCATGATCTCAGATCCCAAAGTCTATCATTACCATGACCTTCTTCCTGCCCAGATAAACAATAATAAAAATAATAAAACAAACAAAAACTACAAAATGACTAACACATTCTCTCCAGGCATTACCAGATGTAGTATAGTAGTGTTTGTTCTTTAAAGTATTTCTCAACTCATACAATTAATTATTCAACCCAAACAAGAATTGTTCACTGACTTCCAATTTTACATGATAAGTATAACATAGGTCTTACGCTGTTATATTGAGCACACTGAAATTATTTATACTGACCAATATTATTTTAGTTTTGATATTGTTACTAATAGAATTCAGCTTTAAAAAATGTGACAGAGGCTTTCAAGTAACCCCTATGTCAAAGAGAAGATTCTTTCACCTTTTAAACTTTAAGTGTTATTACAGAATAATGAACATGTACCTCCACAGTGGTATTCAGAATGCCATATGCAAACAAGTTATGACAATAAGTTTTATGGTTAAGCTTATTTTAAGAAAAAGTTCATAACTTTTTGTCCTTTTGACTAAAATTAAGCATATTATTAAAAAGCAGAATGTGCTTTGAAATTAATACCAACCCCATAGTCACTTCAATCCATGTCTGTTGAATGCCATAATAAAATGACATTAATAATATATTTCATTTTCTTGAAATTCATTTTACCGCATTTTGTAAAATCACTAGGAAATGACAGATTGTTAACTTAAAACCTGTTTTTACTAGACAGTTCCAGAGATGCTTGTGTGGTGCTCCCTATTTAATCTATGGATACAACAGACAGTGAATAATGTTCTATGCCCTATTTACAAACAAACAAAAACCAGAATAAAGCCAAACAGTTGTACCAATGATTTTTACATCCTAGTAAAGACAAGACAGAAGATATATGCTATGGTTGAGATGTTGAACATCAGAGGCAAAGGCATAAGTGCTGCTGCTCTCTGGAGATGTTCAAATCTTCAGCAAGTAGCCTAGTAGTCATTGGCAGTGTGCCTTAAAGCAATCACGAGGCCTAGTCTCTTTTGAAGCCTGGCTTCGTGGTCTACACTTTTAGTTAGTGCCACAAGCTTCTCTCATATGTGCTACTAGTAGCTCAACCCTACAGAACCAATCTATCATGAACTGGAGCCTATAAAACTGCAGTTCCAAATAAGCCTTTACCTTTACAGTCTGATTAGCTTGGGTACTTTGCTATAGCAATGGGAAGTTGACTGACACATAGAATTAACGCTAAGATCACGAGAACTCTGCTGATTCTGTATACCTATTTATGTGAGAGGCCTTAGGAACTAGTTTGTAAAATTATCATAGAACAGGATAGAGAGAGCCTAGAATGTTATAAATAGGCAGAACAGGCAATTCTGGCACAAGCTCAGAGCAGACAGAATGCTGTTAAAATTGTGAACACTATGTTGATAAGGTTTCAGATGAAGATGCAGAATCTATTGGGAACTGAATTATAGGCCATTATGGTTTGAGCATAGAAGAATTTTGCTGCATTTTGTTTCTGACCCAAGACTGCAGGATAGGTGAAGCTTAAAAGGTGATGAAAAAATGTCAAGGCACCTTAGCATTCTGGCAGAAGTACAAGTATTACTGGGTGATTTTAGGAAAATGTAGAGTGAAAATAAGACTTCAAAAATAAGCACAGAAGAAAATATTGGAAAAACCTGCAATTTGTTGGCCAGAAAAGAACTGCAAGAAAAGGCATTGCCAAAGATGGTGAGGTTACCACTGGCAACAAGAGGCCAAGTGCCAAGCCAGGACAAGAATGCCTCAGAGTATCCCAGTAATCAGGAAGGGCATTAGGGCTCAGAGAAGGAATAAAGCTGTTTTCAAAGCACTCCAGGGAAGAATCATTTGGAAAAGAAATAGCTCTGACTATTTCTAGGACAGGTCTAGAGAACTGTTTCCCAGGGAGTCAACTCCCTTTGCTCAGTTCACAAGGTTCTGGGTAGCTGATAAACCCATGGTTCAGGTAAGCCCAGAAAATGGCAACAGACCCTGTCCTGGTAAAAATGGATTTATAGGCATGTGAAACACCACTATTATGAGATCATGAAGACTTCCACTGAAATTTCAAAGGAAAGCCTGGCAAGTTAAGTAGCAAAGTTGCAAGGCCCAAGTCTTTGCAAGTAGTCCTGACAGAGATAAGCATGAAGATGTTTGTTTACACTGAAGCAGAAGCTTCACTGGAGAATCCAGAAGCTAGAGCAAACTTGCCAAGAGAAGCTGCAGGCAATGTTCAAAATCAGCCCAGAAAAGCAGCAGTTAACATACAACTTTCAACCTTGTCGCTGGAACACGAATTCTGCTAGAGTAGACTCTGGAACCTGGACATGGAGCTCTAGCTCTAGAATGTAATGTACGCCTTATTTGCTTTCAGTTTTTCTTTGGTCTGATCTCTCCTTTCTATTCCCCTATTTCTCCCTTTGTAAGTGGGAATGTTGACTCTAGGAACTATAAATTGGAAGTACATATTCTTTTCTTTTACTTTGTTATTCAAGGTATTTCTCCTAGGTCTGGCCTGACTATTGGATATCAAAGGGCAAAGAATGTTGTGGAGACCTAAAGAATACTAAGTCCCACAAGCATTAAAAACAACGTGATTAGGTGGCTACCGGCCTTAAAAGGACACAGCTGAAGTCTGACAAAACTATATTTGGAAATGGGGCAATTTGGATTTTTATGAGAAGGATATTGATAATACTTTTAATTATATGAGTATATATGGAAATAAAACCTTATGGTAAACTTGTAGACTACAAATGGGAAAGCCATGTTATGTTGTAGGAGAAATGATTTTCATCTTCAATGAATCCACAAAATAAGTATAGTCCTAAATCACAAATATATTACTACATAAACATCCCAGGATGATGAACAGAGAACATTTACAACAAATCAAGGGTTAGAAAAAGCATGGTAACTATAGCTAGAATAAGTTATTTTCCTCTGAGGAACCCAGAATCATTCAATAATTACATTTCAGTTTAAGGGAACGTAGTGAGAACCAAACTATGTTTTGATAATGTCCAACTGAGATAGCTACTTAAAGTACAAACCAAGGCACAAATATCTTAAGGTTAAAAATAAATAAAAACTATTCTGAAATATGAATCTCCTTTACTAAAATGTATCTAACATGGTAGTATGGTTAAATAAAGATAACTGAGAGAGATATATAATACATAACTGCTAAAAGTCTATTTCAACTTAATAAAAAGCCTTCCAAAAACAGTGTTTATTTCCAACAGAAAAAGAATACATGTAACTGTGAGACTTCTAGAATCGAAGAACTGTGAAGTGCTTTCTAGAAATGAAAACCTTATAGAAATGTAATAGTACTATACATTGAATGTAAGACATAAGACATAAAAGACTGACAACAGAGACACAATTTAATTCATAAGAAAAGTTTTGGATATTTGGAAGACAGACAAAAAGTGCTACTGATAAAAATCACTCAGGAAACTTGAGATGCTATGGAACTCATATGTTTACCCTGGAAATAACTAACCTGATTGTCTTTCTTCTCAGCTAAGACATAAGCAAGGTCAGAGATCATTTTATTCCAACATTGATAATCATATCTGGCCATAACTGGCTTGTAACTGGCCAAGCACATAGTCTTTGAAACAGAAGATTAAATACTCCTGCCCATCTTACCTAGTCCCCAAGATGTGTCTTGTAAAGTGAATAAAAATGATTACTTTTTATTCTATGCTTCTCATATATACCATTAAAATGGATAATTACTACCCAACTAGAATTAAGTTCTGAGAAAGCTATTTGTTCAAAGGAGGTGGCCATTATCTGAAATTTTATACAACTGAGCTTTGGAGAAGTGAGTATTTAGTATAGAAATATGGTAATTACAGATATATTATTGAAGAATCACTGAATAGAGTCTACCCTTTAGAACTTGGAATAAAAACAATGTTCAATACATTCTAATTTTCAATACCTAATATCTTTCCATTATTCAAATGTAACTAATAAAAGGCAATTCTGGCCAGGGAAGCAAGCTGGCTAACTGCAGATCTTCATCTAGTTCCTCTTCTCCAAATCCAATCCCCAAGTCTTATTCACAGCTCTGCAGCAAACCACCTAATACAGCTTCCCTTACCCCCACCCCCATTTCCAGTGGATCACACAGACCTTATCCTTCAAAATTCCTTGCCCTCACTCTGCTTTATCCCAGGCCCGCTATTTCTAGCAGGTATCCCCTGGGAACCCACAGGCTACTCCAGCCAGGGAAACAAAAGGGTAACTGCAGATCTTCAGCCCTCTCTCTCCTTCTCCAAATTCTATGCAATCTCATCCCCAACTTTATAGAAGACTACCTGTTGTAGTCTTTCTTCATCCTGGCCCCATTCCAAGGAAACTAAGCAGATCTTGGTGGAACACCCTGCTTGCTTCCCTCATGTGGGGCTCCCCATAGCCCACCTCTGTTAGCCCATCCCCATTCCTAAGTGTTAGCTTCCAATACACATAAACAAATTTTACCTGGAACCATTAGTAACCACACCTATCAGAATCCCAGGAATTTCCTGAGGCAGCACACAGCTATCATACTCTCCGCAAGAACCAGAGAGGGAAACAGAAACCAAGAAAACAGCAAACACCCACCTAACTAAGACAAGACTGTATATTAGCACCTATAATTATAATCTTCCCAAACCCAGATGCCTTAATACCAAAGAAAAAAACAGTAACAGCCAGGACAATATGTCTACACTAGAGCCCAGCAACCCGACCACAGAAGGCCCTGAGTACTCCAATATAACTGAAGCACGAGACCTTAAAATAGCCTTTATGAACATAATACAGGTTCTTAAGGAGAAAATGAGAAAAAAAAAATCCCTTAAAGAAATCTTTGAAAACATAAACAGTGCAAGGAAATGAATAAAACAGTTCAAGACCTAAAAGTGGAAACAAAATCAACAAAAAAGTCAAACTGAGATAAATTAGGAAACAAAAAATTTGGAATTTGAACAGAAATGTTGAAGACAAACTCCATCAACAGAATACAAGAGATGGAAGAATTACAGGCATTGAAGACATGGTAGAGGAAATGAACCTTTTCTTGAACAAATAAAATGTTAAATCTTTAAAAAAAAATCAAAGCATAAAACATTCAGGAAATTTAGGACATTATGAAAAGATCAAATCCAAGAATCAGATGAATAAAGGAAGGAGAAGAAACCCAGGTCAAAGGCACAGAAAATATTTTCAACAAAATTATGAAGAAAATTTCTCTAACCTAAAGAAGGAGATGCCTATCAAGGTATAAGAACTATACAGAACATCAAATATATAGAAGAGAAAAAAAGTCTCCTTGGCACATAATGATCAAAACAGTAAATGTACAGAACAAAGAAAGAATATTAAAAGCTACAAGGGAAAAATACAACATATAAAGACAAACCTATTAGAAAAATACCTGACTTCTCAATGGAGACTCTAAAAGCCAGAAGGGGATAGGCAGATATTCACAGAATTTACCAGACCACAGATGCCAACCAGTGCAGAATATTACACCCAGCAAAACTTTCAATCACAATACATGGAGAAAATAAGACACTCTGTGATAAAACCAAATTAAAGCAATCCTACACTGAAAAATTTAAATATATATGAACCAAACACAGGGGTTCCCAAGTTCACCAAGGAAACACTACTACAGCTTAAATCACATTTTGATCCTAACCCATCTCACCAATAGACAGGTCATCCACACAAAAACTGAACAGAGAAATGTTGGAGCTAACTAATGTTATAAACCAAATGGACGTAACAGATATTTACAGAACATTTCACCTGAACACAAAAGAATGTACCACCTTCTCTGCACCTCATGGAATTTTCTCCAAAATGACCACATACAAGAACACAAAGCAAGTCTCAACAGATATGAGAAAATTGAAATAACACCTTGCATCCTGTCTGTCCACCATGGATTGAAACTGGATATCAACAACAGAAACAATAGAAAGTTTGAAAAGTCATGGAAACAGAACTACTCACAATGGAACAAAAAATGGATCAGAAAGAAATTAAAGACTTTTTAGAATTGAATAAAAATGAATATACACCATACCAAAACTAATAGGACACAATGAAGGTGGCCCTAAGAGACAGATTATAGTTAAGAACCTATATATAAAATTGGAGAGATCTCATATTAGTAACTAAACAGTATACCTGAAAGCTCTAGAACTAAAATAAGAAACTCACCCAAAAGGAATAGATGGTAAGAAATAATCAAACTCAGGGCAGAAATCAATATGATAGACACAAACAAAACAATGAATCAGTGAAACAAAGAGTTTGGTTCCTTGAGAAAAATCACTAAGATTGACAAACCCTCAACCAAATTAACTAAGAGGTGGAGAGAGAATATCCAAATTAACAAAATTAGAGATGAAAGGGGGCATATACCAATGGAGAATGAGGAGTTCATAGACTCTTACGGATGTACTTCAAAAACACATATTCTACCCATTTGGAAAATTTAAAAGAAACGGATAATTTTTTTTAATAAATACCACTTACAAAAGTTAAATGGAAATCTGATAAAAAATTTAAACAGACCTATAACACCTAGTGAAAGAGAAGCAGTCATGAGAAGTCTTTCAACCAAAAAGGCCCAGAGCCAGATTGTTTTAGAGCATAATTCTATCAAATTTTCAAAAAAGAGTGAAAGCTAATATCCTCAAATTATTCTACAAAATTGAAATATAAGGAACATTGCTCAATTTGTTTTTTTGAGGCTACAGGTGCCCTCATACATAAACCATATAAGGATCCAACAATGAAAGAGAATTATAAACCATTTTCCCTTATGATCATAGATGCAAAAATTATCAATAAAATATTTGCAAACCAAACCGAAGAACACATCAAAAAGATCATCTACCATGATCAAGTAGGCTTCATCCCAGAGATGAAAGGATGGGTCAATATATGAAAATCAATAAATGTAATGTACCATATAAACAAAGCGAAAGAAAATACACACAATCATCTCATTAGATTCAGAAAAGACATGACAAAATCCAACACACTTTCATGATAAAAATCCTTGGACAGATTAAGGGTACAAGGGACATAGGGAAACATAATAAAGGCAATATACAGCAAGTCCAAAGCCAACATCAACTTATATTGAGAGAAACTCAAACAATGCCACCAAAATCAGAAATAAGACAATATTGTCTGCTCTCTCCATATTTATTTCAAGTACTATATTGAGTATACTTAGCTAGAGCAATAAAACAACTAAAAAAATTCAAGGGGATACAAATTGAAAAGGAAGAAGTCAAAGTATCTTTATTTGCAGATGATATGATAGTATACATAAATGACCCTAAAAATTCTAGTAGGGAACTCCTACAGCTGACGAACACTTTCATCAAAGTAGCTAGATAGAAAATTAACTCACAAAATCCAGTAGCCTTCTTATATACAAATGACAAATGGACTAAGAAAGAGACTCAAATAATATAAAATATCTTGGAGTAACACTAACTAAGCAAGTGAAATACTTTGAAGAAAGAAATTGAAGAAGGTATCAGAAGACGGAAAGATCTCCCATGCTCATGGATCTGTAGGATTAATATATTAAAATTAGCACCCTACCAAAGTAATCTCCAGGTTAAATACAATCCCCATCAAAATTCTAAGACAATTCTTCACAGAATTTGAAATTTTAAAAATTTCTATGAAAACACAAACAAAAACCAGAATAGCTAAAGCAATCCTGAAAAATTAAAACAAAAAACAAAAAACTGCTGAAGGTATCACCATTCCTAATTTCAAGCTATACTATAGAGCTATCGTAATAAAAATGGTATAGTATTAGCACAAAACCAGACATTTTGGTCAATGGAATCAAATTAAAGACCCAGACATAAATGTACACACTTATGGACACCTGATTTTTGATAAAGCCAAAAATACACAATGGGAAAATAGCATCTTTTAACAAATGTTGTTGGTTAAACAGAATGGCTGTATGTAGAACAATCTCAAATAGACCCACATACTCATCACCATGTAAAACTTAATTCCAAGTAGATCAAAGACCTCAACCTAAAACCAGATATACTAAACCTGATAGAAGAGAAAGTGGGGAATAGTCTTGAACCCACTGAAAAAGGATAAGACTTTCTGAACAAAACACTGTTAGTATAGGCACGAAGATCAACAAATAATAAATGGGATCTCATGAAACTGAAAAGTTCTTGTAAGGCAAAGGGCACTGTCATTTGTACAAAATAGCAGGCTACAAAATGGGAAAATATTTTTTACCAACTTTTTTTAAAATTTTTTTTTTCTTTTTTTTTTTGGTTTTTCGAGACAGGGTTTCTCTGTGTAGCTTTGCGCCTTTCCTGGGACTCACTTGGTAGCCCAGGCTGGCCTCGAACTCACAGAGATCCGCCTGGCTCTGCCTCCCGAGTGCTGGGATTAAAGGCGTGCGCCACCACCGCCCGGCTTTTTTTAAATTTTTTATCAACATGTTAGAGGTCTAATATCCAAAATATATAAAGAACTCAAAAACTATATACCAAGAAAAGGACCCAATTAAAAAATGGGGTATAGATATAAATAGAGAATTCTCAATAGAGGAAATGCAAATGGCTGAGAAACACTTGAAGAAAGGTTCAACATCGCTAGTCATCAAGGAAATGAAAATCAAAACTATTTTGAGATTTCGCCTCACACTTATCAGAATGGCTAAAATCAATAAAACAAGTTCTGGCTCATGTTGGTGAGGATGTGGAGTAAGGGAAATACCCATCCATTGTGGGACTACAAACTTGTACAGCTACTATTGAAATCAGTGTGCAATTCCTCAAAAAGATGGGAATTGACCTATAGGCACATAACCAAAGGATGCAACAGACAGAAATTGGAAACAACCTAGATGTTTCTCAACAGATGAATGGATAAGGAAGATGTGATATATTTATACAATGGAGTATTAGAAGTTAAAAATATAAAATATGAAATTCACAGGTAAATGGAAAAAAATCATCCTGAGTGATGTAACCTAGACTCAAAGTAACAACTACAGTGTGTATTTGTTTATATGTGGATATTGGCTGTTAAGTTAATGATAACCAAGCTACAACCAAGGTGAGGTATAATGGATGGGGGGAGGGGAACATGTCAGATAGGTTCCCCTAAAAAAGGGGAAACAGAATAGACAATTATGCATTGATGGGGAGGATCAAGTGGAGAGAGGGAGAGAAGAGGGGGACAAGGGAGAGAATACATGGAGAGACAGTTAAAATTAAGGGCCATTTGAGGGGTAGTATGGAATCCTAGTGCTGTAAACAATTTCTAAAGTACAGACATATATGAAGGCGATCTAAATGAAATCACCAAATAACGAGGAAGGCAGAGCCCAAACTGGACATCTCTTGTCACCAAATAAAGCTTCCAGTACAAGGACTGGATTACAACTAATTGAAATGTTAACCAAAGGGTTCCCATAGGAACCCCCAAACAACTGAGGCTGTTGCCAAGACTATAGGTTGCTCTTAACAAACTGATGGGGAGGCCCTGTTGTTGAAGACAACACCTACAAAACTCAACGAATGAGGAGGAGTCGAACCAGTGCCTGTCTAAAGCCGTCATCCCTATGTGACAATGTCTTTGGTACAGGATGATACTCTGAACACACATAAGAAACATAAACTGCAAGCCAACCACAAACCCTTTGATTTACCATGGTGTCCTGCCTGCAACATATGCTAGTGCAATGGTGGCACAAAGCTTGTGGGAGTAACCAACCAATATCTGTTGTAGGATTTTTGTACACTATGTGAAGGTATATTGCTGTGATTAGTGTAATAAAAGGCTGAACAGCCGATAGCTAGGTAGGAGATATAGGTGGAACTTCTGGACAGGGAGACAAAGGAGGAGGAGAAAAATTAAGGTATGGAGATGCCAATAAGACATGGAGGAGTCAGACATACAGAAAGAAAGAAAAGCAAAAGGCCACAAGGTAAAAGGGAGATTAATAAAAGCAGGTTAATTTACATTATAAGAGCTAGTGGGACAAGTCTAAGCTAATGGCCAAGCTTTCATAGTTAATAGTAAGTCTCTGTGTCATTTGTGAGCTGGCAGCTCCCAAAAAATCCAACTACAAATATCTGCTTTCATTTAAAGCCCATTCCACAAGCTGGAACCCATACTCCACACTTATTGGGAAATCAAGAACATGAGACTAGGTAGATCAGGGAGCTAGGGTAAAACAAATACTGTTCTAAAAAGATTACATAACAATAAATGACTCCTAATGACATTCTGCTATACTGAAAGATCAGTGCCTTGCTTAGCCATCATTAGAGAAGCTTCCTTTTGCAGCAGACAGGAACAAATAAAGAGACCCACAGCCAGACATTATGCAGAGTGAAAGACCATACAGTATAGTTTTATGTCAACTTGATACAAGCTAAAGTTACCTCAGAAGAGAGAGCCTCAGTTAAGATCAGGCTCTAAGTGATTGATGGGGAAGGGCCCCAGGCCTTTACTCCCAGCAATTGGGAAGCTGAGGCAGGTAGATCACTATGAATAGGAGGCCAGCCTGGTCTACATACGAAGATCCAGGTAAGCCATAGTTACACAGTGAGACCTTGTCTAAAAACAAACAAACAAACAAAAACAACCCTAACAGCTATTATTACTTGTGTTTTACCAAAGCACATGGCACAATGGCCTCTTAAAATTTCTTTGGCTTGGGTATAATGGGGGGATATGTTCAAAGCACATTTGTATATAGGCATGAAAACAGCCTTTGTTATTCAGTATATTAAAAACAAAAGGCTGGAAAACACAGATAAAAGAAAATCAACAGACATTTATAGATATTAGACAGCTATTTTCAATTTTTATTCTTAAGGCTGTCAAATACCAAGTACGAAAATTAACTATGTAGATAAATTCCAAGTAAAAACTAAATTAACCTTAGATCAAAGAAAAGTTTGGTTACAATAAAACAAAATTTGGCAAACTCAATGAAAAGCAAAGAAGACATTGGTTACTTACCAGCAAGGGTACTTGTATGCCTAAAAGCTCTGACCTGGGAATCTGATAAACCAGTCAAAAGGGAGATTACGGTGTCCATCATATATTCATCATAAATTATGCTATACTGACATTGCCGAATCAGGACTCCAATAAATTCACAAAAATTGGAACGGAACTTTTTCCACTGAGGGCCAGGCATGGTAAGGGGATAGTCACCACTGTCCTAGAAGGTGTAAAAAGAACTTATTAAGTATCACAAGATAACAGATCATTCTACATACATAAGAATATTTTATTTCTAAATACATGTAGACTGAAATATGTCTTTCATGGGTACATTAATAGTGTTAATGTTTTTGCTTTAAACATTCACAAATCTTAATGTGCTCAAAACTATCATGTTAAAATCAGTGTTTACTTCATTATTCTAAAATTCTTAATAAAAATAACAGTTCCAATTTATGTGTTTACATTTTTATAAAGATAATTTGAAGCAGGAACTGAAAAATAATAGTTTAAAAAGAATATTTACTGTTGAATATAAAGGAAGTAATTAAGATACATCTGTCAACATCGCTTTTTACATTTTTTTAAATTCATTTACTGAGAGAGAGTGGCAGACAGACAAACAGACATAGCCAACACATGAATGCCACAATGCAAATATGAAAGTCAAAAGACAGTCTGCTAGTGTTGGCTATCTCCTTCCGTCATGTGGCTTCTAGATTACTAAACTCACACCAGCAGGTTTGGTAGCCCTTTCTACCCACTGAAACATCTCATCAAGTCAGCATGGCATTTCTCAGTATTTCTAAATCTAAATTAAGAATGAATATTTTTTAAAAGCGTAGCACTTCACAAAGAAGCCTAAAATTGACCTTTCACATGCCAAGCTCTTTTCTTCAAATTTTACAATAAACTTGATAATAATTCTATTTCATAAAGCAGATTTATTAACTTCTTTAAAAGAAAAAAAAAAGGATGGGCTCTTTGTAAATTGTGTGACTTTGTTTAAATCACAAAATCAATAGTTGAGCCTAACACTAAAGGCCTTCTTTCTCCAGCTTAAAACATTTAAGAAAATACATAAAAGGAGGGATAGATATGGTGGTATAAGCCTGCAATCCTAATACTGGATTTTAGCCAAGGGGATTTGGGAGTTTGAAGGCAGTCTGAAACACAAACAAAGCAAAATGACAACAACAACAACAACAAAACCCTTTCTCAAAAACTGATAGCGAGAAGGGGAGGCGGAGAGAAGAGTTGAAACTAAACTGAAAAGGCAGAGATGTAGTGACAACCAAGGTAGGTATGAAGAAATCAACTAAAATGTAAAGCCAAGTCAAAGGCCAAGTGTGTTCTAGCTTGTTGGTGTGGGAAAGTAAAGTTTGTGCTCAATCAAAATTGTTTCCAACAACAAAATCTAGGAACAAGGCAGGGGAACAAGAGGACTTTTACTTGTGGTGAAACAGGTCAGTAAGTGGTAATCTTCAACTGGAAAGCAACGAGCCCAGCTTGCTTGTTTTGATCTTTTTCTTGCATAAATCAAAAGACTTAATCTGATGGGCACTGGGATAGGGACCAGCAAATGCATCAAAACCAGGGCAGAAGCCAAGATCCATTATAACTGAGAGAAGACAGAAAAGAGCCTCTAGACCAGAAGAGAAGGAGAAAAAAAAAATACTGCCTTGGGCTCTGCATCTGCATCATTTGATATCAACCAAAGAGCTGTTAGCTTGAAGATAGACAGGAAACTCCCCTTTTGTCCAAAAGCAAGAGATTGCCTGCTACAGAAACAAGAGGAACAAGAAGCTGAAAGGGTACTTAAATGGCTCTAGACACACAGGGTACCATTAAGACCCAGCAGGACCATGAATAAATGTTACTATTGGTACCAGGCAGCAAGCAACACTGTAGTTCAACTTGTAGGACAAAAGATGAGGAAGTGATTTCTTCTGTGGCAGTGCAGAAGTCTCTTGAGGTGTATCCTTAATAGGAAAAACCCACCAATAAACTGCCCCGCACCAAAGAACCTTCTCGATACAGCAAAAGGAAGCCAGTACAGGAACTGTAACTCATCAAAAGATCATGGGTACTCCAATATCAATGGATACAACTGCAACACAGCTTCTACATCAATAACTCAGAGAACACCACAGAAGAGAGGCAAGAAAGATCACGGTGGCTGCTATTCTTGGTCGTCAACTTGACTACATCTGGAATTAACTAAAACCTAGGCAGAGGGGTATACCTGTGAGGGAGTTTTTAATTAAATCATTCAAAGTGGGAAGACCCACTTTTAACCCAGCTCTTTTGGGGTGGTAAGATCCACCTTTAATCTGGACTATACCTTCTGTTAGCATCCTGTATAAAAAATATAAAAGAGCGTGTTTGCTTTTGCTCTCACTGGCAAGTCCATTCCTTCACTGGCATTAGAGTCTACTACTTCAGAATGCTGGTGTGTCCTGAAGACCAGCTGAAACATGGACTGAACAACTACTGGATTTTTGGACCTTCCCTGGGTAGACGAACATTATTGGACTAGCTGGACCACAGCCTGTAAACCATTCTAATAAATTTAAAATAAAATAAATGAATAAAAAAGAAAAACCTCATGATATTCAAAGCACAAAAACAAAAAGGTCTACCATTAGGGAAATCAGAACTCTATGGCACATTAAAAGTAATGATAGTAACAAAAGAACACAAATCTCACTTTCCAAATAGACTGAAAAACCTATACCTTTAGAACCTTTTAGTTATTGTGCCACTTGCAAATATTACTGTAATTTTTAAATTATTTATTTATTTGCAAAAAAGAGTCTGTCTATTTCAAAAATTTCTTAACTCTTTAATTTGGAACACTCACTCCTAAATGGGATGTCTTCATCAAAGCTCTCCCCTCAGGGCTCAAGGAAGAAGAAGCAGAAAGATTGTAAGAGTGAGAGGGGATGGAAACAGCATCTTCCAGACACAACAGAACTGAAACACATATGACCTCACAAAGACTGTGGCTGAACACACAGGGCCTATGTAGGTTCCAGCTAGATAGTGTACCATTGCTAACAGAGAGAGGTAAAAATGGGTTCCCATCCATAACCAGTCCAAATGACAACTGTTTGCAAAGGAAAAGTTAGTTTTCTCAACTGAAGTCTCACTGTGTATATAATTCACACTCAAGAGTAGGTCTCATGCCCAGATGGCCAACACAAAACAAACTCAAAGGTATTTTTGTAGACTTTCTGTCTCATACTGCTTTCTTTGGGCTTTATATTTTGTTGTTGTTTGGGTTTGGTCTTACTAGTTTTCTACTTGTATATTATGATTTCGAATTTTGTAATGTTATGGGTTTAGTTTGTGGGTTTGTTTGTCTGTGTGTGTTTCATGAGTTTTTTAAAATGTGGTTTGTTTGTTTGCTTTTTTTCTTTTTCCGTTTTTCTTTTTCTTTTTTTTCTCCCCGAGTCAGGGTGTGGCCTTGGCTGTCCTGCAAATCACTTTGTAGACCAGGCTGGCCTTGAACTCACAGAGATCCACCTGCCTCTGCCTCCTGAGTGCTGGGATTAAAGGCACGCACCCGCCACTGCCACCACCACCAAGCCCTGTTTGCCTTTTTTTTCTAAAGAGAGGAAGAAAGAATGTGGAGTTGGGTGGGTAAGAAGACAGAGAGTATCTGGGAGGAATTGGAGAAGAAACCATGACCAGAATATACTGTATGAAAAAATTTTACTTTCAATAAAAATATATATTAATAAAGAGAAGTAACCTGTTTAATAATAAATTCTTAGCTCTCAAATGAATTACAAATTGAAGTTTTTAATATCTTTGAATATACATCACTTTTTTATGTTATGATTTTAGAAAGCATAAGGTTATTTAAGGCCAATGACGTACTGGAAGATGAGCTTCTTTATTGAAGAAGTATCTTTAAAAACAACAACAATAAACAGAATGTGAAGATAACAAAATAGAAGTCATAAGAAAGTGGCCCAAAGATCCACCCTCAACTATATTTAAGACCTTTGAGGAAGTATTATAGTGTCTTGAATAAGACATGAATTTGTGAAAGAAAATCATATTAAGTAACAGATAAAATACAGATTTTGTCGGCTATCTGGTTAATACATGCAGGCAAAGTAATACATAACTAATAAAATGAGAAGTAGTAAAATAACAAATTGGGGTTGGGGATTTAACTCAGTGGTAGAGCGCTTGTGTAGCAAGCCCTAGGCCCTGGGTTCGGTCCTCAGCTTCAGAAAACAAACAAACAAAAACAACAAAAACAAACAAACAAACAAACAAACAAAAAGAACAAATCATCATTAAGTAAGTTCAGAAACATAGAAGGAAAAATTAGTGTATGATATAATATAGTACAATATCTATTTGGTATGTATTTTGCACATAAATGATTCAGTATGAATATACTAATGCAGGTTGATAGCTTTTAGAACAGGGAATCAAGATCTTCAGAAAAGTAAAGAGCTTGTTTTAAACCCTAGAACTTCGAAGCTTGCCCTCTGGGATTGTGAAGCCTAAGCATCAGCTTCATGAAAATTGTTTCCCAGGACTCAAGGGACACTAGAGTTACTTACTGAGTATACATCCCACAGAGTGGTTCTCCAGTAATAAGTGTCAAATGAGAAAACTGACAAGTTGATTTTCTAAGTTTTAGGAATAAACCTTAATGATGAAAATAAGAAAAGGGAAGGGTGTGTGTGGTGGTATTGTGTTCCCCAAAATATTGTGTACCCTAATAAATTTATTTGGGATCAGAGAACAGACAGCCACTAGATACAAAGGCTAGAAAATGGTGGCACTCACGTCTTTAATCCTAGCATTCCAGAGATAGAAATCCCTCTGGATCTCTGTGAGTTCAAGGCCACATTGGAAACAGCCAAGCATGGTGACACACACCTTTAATCCCAGAAAGCCAGCCTTTTAATCCCAGAGAGTGGTGGTAGAAAGCAGAAAGATATATAAGGCGTGAGGACCAGAAACTAGAAGCATTTTGGCCTGGTTAAGCATTTGACCGGTTAAGCTTTCAGGCTTTGGAGCAACACAGTTCAGCTGAGATTCATTCTGGATGAAGACTCAGAGGCTTCCAAACTGAGGAAACAGGACCAGCTGAGGAACTGGCCAGGTGAGATAGCTGTGGCTTCTTCTGTCTCTCTGATCTTCCAGTGTTCACCCCAATACCTGGCTCAGGTTTGATTTTATTAATAAGAACTGTTAAGATTCCTGCTGGGGCGGGGGTGGGGGGAGGTGGGGAAGGGTGGTGTCAACTTTTACGGGTCAGTAACAAAATGTGGGGGATTTAAGGCCCTATGAAATGGCGCAATGGGTAAACATACTTGTCTTGCAAGCCTGATGACCTGAGTGAAGGACAGAACTCAATCCAATATCTCTGACTTGCCCAAGTGTGCTGGGGCACATGTACACTTCTATTCAACTATGCCCTGCACCCCAAAACATGAAGCTACACAACTATCTCCTCAACTCCTTATGCCTCGAGTTTGAAATCTGGCTATTTTTACAGGGTATCAAAATGTGCTTTGATACTTCATAATGTTGTACAACAGAAGTAAAGCACAACTCCTGGACAGGCACTCAATCGCAAATGTAAACGGGGGCCAGGTGTCATGTATGCATACCTGTTATTCCAGAACCCAGGATTCTGAGATAGAATTGCATTACTGAGGTCAGTTATCTAAGGAATTCTAAAGCTAGCCTGGGCTATGAAATAATAAATAAATACAAACAAAAAAACAAAAAAAAATTTATTCACCCCACCAAAAAACAAAATAACAAAACCTACAATGTCCAGACACCTAGGTATATTAGATAAATTCTCAACATTATGATATTTTCAACTTTTGTTATTATGGACATAACTCATAAACAAGTTGAGGCACTCCTGTATGTAAAAAGGTTTGATATAGTAACCAGTTCAAGTATCCACTGACGAATATTTCCAGAGCACTAAACAAAGAAGAAGGATGGCTATACCATTACTACTTCAAAAAGCTATCTACAGACACTTTTCAGGTTATAAACTACCCACATGATCACCTCCCTGTCCTACACATAAGAATAATCACTGACTCGCAAACATGTTTTTAGCACTCTACGGACTCTAAGCACACAAAAATGAGGAAAGCAACATTTTCTCTTTCAAAGAACTTCTGATTTACTCAAAGAGACAAGGATATGGACGCATAAAAGAGGAGTATTATAAGGGAAAGCAATACTTGAAAGGAATTATCAATTCTTTGAAGACAGAACAAGGGAAGAAAAATAGGGAATATGCTCCAGATAACAATAAAGTTAGCAAAAACCTATAAAAAAAAAGGCATTAAAAATAGGATGGTGACACTATTTTAGGTGGCATAAGCTGAAACAGAATGTATGAAAATAACCAGCAAGAAAGAAGGCAAACAAACCAAGCAACCACCAAATCAGTAAGTCACAAAGAAGTTCAAGGTAGTCCAACTTCATTCTGGAGACTATATTCAGGAACTGACTGAGTTCAAGCAAATAACAGACAGATGTGTACTTTAAAAAGACCCTTTTATGGGAGGAACAGTCCTAGGGACTAAACATAGGTATTATGTATGCTAGACAATCTTTTTACCAATGAGTTATATCTCAACAATAAAAAGACATACGATTGCAATATGGAGTAAAGACACAAGATAAAAAGGATCAAGGCAAGAAACTTCTCACTCTACTATAAACAAAAGAAAATAGAAGGAAAACATAGTGACTCTAAGATACACAAAACAAAGAGGACATAAAAAGCACCCAAATGTTGAAGTAATAAAATTACGATTATAAGCTACCATCAAGCAACAAAAACCAAAACAATTTTGATTTCAGTATGATTGACTAGATGGGTTTATCTATGACAGGAAACAAAAAAGTGATTGTTTGCCCTGTTTGCCCTAAAAAGGCAATGTGTGGTTTTGTTTTGTTCTTTGAGACAGGGCCTTATTAGCCCTGTCTAGCTAGGAACTCTGTATATAGATCAGGATGGCCATGAATTTATGAAGATCAGCCTGTCACCACTTCCCAAGAACTGAGACTAAAGACTTGTGTCACTATGCCCAGCAAGAGCCAAATTTTAGGTTTACGACTGCCTCATTCATCTGCAACATATAAGGAAATAGTCACAATCCAATTTATACAGAAGATCCAATTTTTAGACTTTAGATCACAATGATAACTACAATCCAAACCATATTGATTTAAATTCAAATTATATCTATAAGTGGGAGAACAGCTTAGTTGGTAAAGTACCTGCCTATCAAGCATGAAGATTTGAGTTTATCCCCCAAACTCAAATTAAAGCTGGTGATGGTGGCATACTCTTATAATCCCAGATCTTGGGAAGTAAAATAGGTAAATCCCTGAGGATTATAGGTTAGCCAATCTAACTTATTAGGAAATTCTCAAGCCAGTAAGAGAAGCTATATCCAAACAAATGGATAATGTTTGAGTAGTTAAACCCCACATTCTCCTCTGGCCTGTACACAAGTGAATTGCATCCATGTGCAGATAATTATACACTCCTAAAACAAATCACTAAATCCAAAGTTTAAGCTTTGAATTATCAACATGTGCTAATACCACTATGTGGCAAGTTAGAAATGTTAGTAAAATCACTACTTGGTAATTACAACAAAAAATGTGTTTACACAAAAATATTAAGTGGTTACTACCTTAAAAAAGAATCAATCTCCGCAACACTGATGATATATACAAGCTGATTTTACTACCTATTACGTGTAACACATGAAACACACAGTGTATAATGTTATGCACGATATATCTTACTAAGATACACAGTAAGGACAAGGTAAGTAAAGATTGCCTAAAGCAAGGATGGAAAGGAAAGCGGAACAGGGAAGGACTGAATGCAGCTAACACAAGAAGAAGACAACTGTGATGACAGAGGCAGTGGCTGGAGTAAAAGTAATCAAGGAAATATCCCAGTCTGATTCTTTAATACACAGAAACACACCAGGACTACAGAAAGTGACAAAGAGAAGAATCTGATACACAAACTTGTATAGGGCCACGCTACCTGAGAGCATTCGAGCCTTAAAAACTCAATGACTTGAGGCTGTCGCTTTGCAATGATTAAGCTCTGCTCTGTTCTTTGAGGACAGGGATCTGGAGGTTTTATACATGGCCTAAGGATTACAATGAATTTGTTATCTATTATTCTCAGAGGAAACCAACTGAGAACCACGAGAGTTTTCATATGCTGTCTTAACAGGATGGTCTCCAACTTCTGGGCTTAATTCATTTTCCTAACTCAATCATCCAAGTAGTTCAAACAACAGGCAGATATCACGTGCTTGGTTGCTATACTTTGGATTTTAAGCATATCCCAAAGGTCCAACTATTAAAGTCTTCACTCCCAAAGAGAGGAAATAGAAAAGTAGAGAAACTTGCAAGTATTTGAGAAGTATTTATAATTTTTCACTACTAGGGCTTAGAATGGTATAGACATATTTATTGTGTGTATGAGAGAGAGGGGGAGGGAGAGAGAGAGGGAGAGAGAGGAGGGATGGAGAGAAGTAAAGAGGGAGAGAGGGAGAATGACAGAGACTGTATAAAAAAGACATATACTTAAAAACAAACAAAGTGGCCTGGGGAGACGGCTGGCTCAGCAGTTAAGAGCACTGGCTGCTCTTCCAGAGGACCTGAATTCAATTTCTAGCAACCACATGGTGGCTCACAACCATCTGTAATGGGATCTGATGCCTCTGGTGTGCATAAAGACAGAACACTCATGTACATAAAAAACATAAATAAGTTTAAAAAGAAAAAAGTAAGCAAAGTACACCATAAAGTGCTTGAATGTCTGCATATTGACATCTTTTTGGATACCATGTTCCAGAAATCCCTTAAAGGAGCTCCAAATTCTAGATTGGCATTCTCTAAATTCTTACATTGTTGTAATCACTGCTTAACATGTAAAATCACATAAAGTTTTGTAATAATCATGATAGAAACAGTTTTCATTTTCATTTTTCCTCAGAGGAGGACCTTGGTGGTTTTACTCTATGTCCATCCATCTGATTCTCTTGACATACTGCATCCCATTGAACATGGAAGTCAAGAAGTGCTAGTAATCCTCCTGTCTCTGCCTCTCTCACTCAGCTTTTAAGTGGGTACTTGGGATTCAAACCCAGGACCCCATGCGTGCATAGCAAGGACTCTTACCCATTGAGCCATCATCTCAGACTTCATTTCAGAGTTATTAACATAACTTATTTTACTTCAAAAATCACTTTCATGTAAAAAATTAGTACAGTAGTATGGACCCTTATTATACTAAGTAGACATTACTACAGAAATGAGGACTCTGGACTCAAGTCTTCTGATTAAGTGGAGTAGGAACAGAAGGAACAGAAACCAATGTTTTTATTTATCAGATACTTTAAAAAAAACTTAATTTAAAAATAGTAAGTTTAGCAAATTGTCAGGCAATTATTTAATACTTCCTATGAGGACTTGAGCAAGTCCTTTGAAGGTTTTGAGAAAGATGGGATAGAAAGAGAGTATTTCTGTATGTAAATTTGTTACTTCATGTTTTCAATAAGGCATAAAATTCTTAACAACTTTATATACAACAGAAAAAATTGAAACTTTAATTTGAAATGGGAGGTAATTTGAGTTTCCAGAAATAATATGCAGCATTTTATTGATGTTTTCTCAGTTTTTAGACTCAATCATCTTTAAACTTGTTAAAAATGAAATCTCTGATGAAATGAAGAGATACAGAAATAAAAAGTTCAATAATTAAATTTAAACAAAATAGCTCAGGGAAGCACATATAATTAGAAAAGAGAAGAAATACTGGATAGCATAGGCCTATAGCCTGGGATTCCCGAAAGACCTAAGGAAGAAGGAGCCTAAGTTTAAGACCTGCCTGGGTTACAGGGCCAGTTCAAGGCCAACCCTGGCAACTTACTGAGACCAGGAGAGGAGGGAGGGGAAACTGTGGCTGGTATGTAAAATAAATAAAAGCATTTAATTTAAAAAAAAAAAAAAGAAAAAAGAAAGAAAGAAAGAAAGAAAGGAAGGAAGGAAGGAAGGTAGGTCTTTATCAGACTTCCAAGGAAAACAAAACAAAAACTATGAGCCAAAATAAACATTTCCTCTTCATAAGTTAATTAATATAGATACTAGTCTTAGGAATCTGAACAATATAGTATTTCATATAAAACACATATAGATATTCATACCAATAAAGAAAAAATAAATTATAAACAATGTCATAAAATCAGTTTTTATGATCAGATAAGTTGAAGGGTTAAAGAAACCTGGGAATTTAAGAGGGGTTTTGAACACAAAATTAAAGGAGAGAAATTGGGGCTGGAGAGATGACTCAATGGTTAAAACCACTGGTTGCTCTTCCAGAAAACCTGGGTTCAATTCCCAGCACCTACATGACAGTGCACAACTAAGTGTAGTTCCAGTTCCAGGGGGTCCAACACCCTCACACAGACACACATGCAAGCAAAACACAATTGCACATAAAATAAAAATAAGCTATTAAAAATTAAGAAAAATAAAGAAGAGAAATTGAAGACATAGAAACGCATGAAGAACAACTCAATTCCTATGGAATATGACTAAAGCAGACTACAAGATGTTGGCAGAGTACTTCTGTAATTGAGAACATGAAAAACACTTCTGGCATGAAATGCATGAGAAAATGTGGCTATCTGATGGAAAGGACATCAATTATACATATTTGAATGTTTGTCATCACATATTTGTATTGCTTTATTCAAATGGAAATTGATAGTAATAAAAAGACAAAACTAATCACAAAAATTAATCTAGAGAAGACAATCCTGTTAATGCTGAAAAAAAAATCTTTCAGGAAATAGAAGTCTTGAATAAGTGATGGATTTAAGAGAGTACACAGAGTCACTTTATCATAAATACAATATAAAAATTAAAGTGTGAAAGTGTTTCTGAATCGTATAATACATCAAAACTAGAAATTGTGATTAGTTCGTGAATAATAAGAATAGAAACATATACACTAAATGAAAATTAGAGCACTCAAGTAGCATGTTCCAAGTAGAAGCACACACACAAGTATTTGGAAAGTCTGGAAAGTGAGAAGATTCTGTACCATATAAGTTTTGAGAAATGCTTAATTAAATACAGTTAAGCAAAACTGTCTACACTAGAATTTCTAACAACCTTAAATAATATGTCGTAATAAACTCTAAGATAGGTTTATATACAACACTGCTCAAACTTATCCAACCTCTAATAAACCATTTTCCCTCTAAAGCATTTAACAAAGTTAACATTTCATGTTGGTAATAAATAAATGAAGTTGGGAATTGGAGATTGTCAGACTTAATGCAAGATGTTAACTTTAACTCAGGGCTTTATAAATGCTATTGTCTTCTTTTAAACACTAAGCAAAAAATTTTTTTTTGAACAATCAACATATATACTAAAGATTTAAAAGTATATGGAATCAATTTGTACAGATATTGGAATGTTATACCTCATCAAATTCTTCAGTCATTTTTCTGATGATTTCTGCATTCTGCATATTTCGAAACATCTCTATTCTGACAGTACCTGTGGAAAAATAGATTTTATAGTTAATCTTTATCTCACACTAAATATTAAGCCTAATCTGATCACTGTTTGAAAAGTTACATAAACTTATTTGGGTTTCCTGTTCATCTCAAAATTTTCCTTTAGTTAAAAAAAATTATGGGTATGCGTGTTTAGTCTATATGTAATGCCTTCAGGGGCCAGAAGAGGGTGTCTGATTCCCTAAAACAAGAATTACAGATTGTTGTACACCACCATGTGGATGCTGGAAGCCAAACCCAGGTAGGTCCTCTGGAAAAGTAGCCAATGCTCTTAACTGCTGAGCCATTTTCCAGCACCTCAAATTCTTTTTATACCATTTACTTTAAAAGAAATATAACACATTTTAATTAAATTTTTCTAAAACCAAGCCATTAAGTTTTATATAAAGATTAAAGATGAAAGCAAGTTATTTTTTTACTATTCTAATTCTTTTGTGTTACTTGATAGCTTAATTTTACCCCATCATATAATAATAAAATTTATTAATGTACTGACATGCATTTTTTGTTAATTTTGAAAAATGTTTATTTTTTAAAAGGTCAACATAATTTAGGGCTGGGGCAATATAGATCAGTGACAGAGCACTTGCATAGCACAGCATACATGTGTCCATAGTACAGTCCCCATTATGGCATCCAACCCCCTTCCCCTCCAAAAACATCAATGTAATTTTGAGACAGCGAATGGTGGTAGAATGTTTGTCTGGTATGCATGAAGCACCCTAGATTTGAGCTGTAGCATTGCATAAACAAGGAACAGTGGCACATAGCAAGTTCCAGGACAAACTAGACTGCATAAGGTGCCATCTCTAAAATCAAACACAAGACAAAAAAATATATATAATTTAAAGAAATTAAAAGCTTATAAAGAACACTGAAGCAGAGAATCTTGACCTAATTTTTTAAAAAAAGATTCGCCTTTATTTGTGTAAATGTAACATACTCAAAATTTTCATTCGTTTTGGGGGTGGTTGGGTAGGTGGCTCAGAGGAAAGGGCACTTGCTGCCAAGCCTGACCCTAGTTTCATCCCCTGGACCCACACAGTGAAAAGAGAGAACCAACTTTTACAAGTTGTCCTCTGACCCCCACATATAACATGGGGCATGCTCATACACACATAAATAAATAAGCAAATAAATAAATAATTATAATAATTCTTTTAGTCACAAGATTAACGCTTAAAAAAGGATGAAAGTCCTTAAAAACCAACCTTCAGGTTGACGCCCCTCCTCAGCAACCCCCAGCAATTCAAGCTCTTAGGAACTCATCCAATAACTATGAAAGTAGTAGCACTCACAAAAAATATACTAGGGAGAAAAGTACTCCACATGTGACCTGAAAACCAGATCATAAAAGCAACATAGTTCCACTTTTTTCTACGAGTTGTAGGGAACACCAAAGATACTGAGACTACAGAGACTCCCATAAGATGAAGTAAGGACTCTAGTCAAGAACAAAAGAGTAAGTCTTCTTGGAAAAAAGAAATATCCTCCCCTAGACAAAACTTACAATGACGGCGACACTGAGCAAAAAACTGAACATAACACTGTAAGACAAGGAGAATCAGAACTACTCCATCTGAGCTGATATTAAATTCTTGAACCACAGAAACAGTGATAATGATAAACAATTCTGCTTTTAACCAATAAACTACACAACTTATCAAAAAGCAATAAACATGTAGTATAGATTGCTCAGAGATTTAATGTACAATAACTAGAAAATATACATTTAAAAGAATTTGAAGTATTCTTTTTGTGTGTGTACAAATGTGGGAAGTATGTAAATATGTGCACATGAATATGTGCAGGTACAGTTAGGTGGAGGTCTGATACTGACATCTGGTCCACCTTTAACTGAGGCAGAACCTCACTGAATCTAGAACTCGGGATTTTGAGTAGTCTGGCTAGCCAGCTTGCTTCAGGGACTCCCTGTCTTCACTTCTTGCTGCTGGGATGACAGACAGGTGGGATTTCCTGCACACCCAGGATTTTATGTAGATTCTGGAGAGCTGAAACCCAGTTCTCATATATGTTCAGCATGTGTTTTCTCCAATGAGCCATCTCTCATGTTCATGGAAGGAAAAAGATGACATCAGCACCTTAACTTCAGGTGATTTTTATAAATGATTCAAGAATTTTATTACTACCTGTTTATTCAACAAAAACACAGTGATGAGAAAACTCAGACATAAATGGCCACAGGTGATAAATTACAGATGAATAAATTTAAAAAGAATAAAGATCCAACACGTGAACTAGCAAATTATATATTAATAAAAGGAAACAACTGATACACATGGTAATATTTATGGTTTTTCAATATAAAAGGTTGAAAAAACAGTGTCAAAACAGGAAAGGATGGACCCAGCAAGATGTCTAAGTTGGTGAAGGTGCCTACTGCCAGGACTGATGAAATGAGTTTGATATCTGAATCAGTGTGATGCCCACTGACTCCCACAGGCTGTCCACTGACTTCCATACATTTGTTGTGTCAAGTGCAGGTTCATCATATACCCACAGATGCACACGCACATAAAATAAGTAAATGAAAATGTAGTAACATTCCATTCATACAAATCTCCAAAACAGGGCCTAACGGAACACACCTTTAATCCTAGCACTGAGGAGGCAGAACAATATCTCTATGAATTTAAGACCAGACTTGTCTGCTTAGCGATATCTAGGCCACCCATACTGACATAGCGAAATCCCGTCTTACAAAAAAACCAAACAAACCAAAAAAAAAAAAAAAAAAAAAAAAAAACAAATCAAAAAAACAAAAAAACCTCTAAAGCAAGCAAACTATACTGATTAAGCTTAAAGTCACCTAGCATGACCAAGTGTACATGAAGAGTAGGAGAGCTAAGAGAAATTGGAATAAAATAAAAACTTCTCATAGATAGGAAAATACTATATATTATAACTGAAGAGGCATTAGGTAGTTATATGCAGTTATATAAAGTCATTCAGTAGAACACTAAAATGTGTCAATTTTAATATAATTTTATCTTTGTTCCACTGATTCTCCTAATTTTAAGAATATAGTCAAATCACTTATGGTAGATCCAGGAACTAGAAAAAAAATCATATTTGCTTAGAATACCTGTCCCCTGTGGTTCTTCCATCTAGTTCTGTAACTTAGAACTTTAGAAACATGAAAAACCTAAAACATTATAAATCTAACCTTGCCTGTCACTGGTTGTTTATAGCCTGGGGCAAGAAAAAGTATAGATAATGTGAACAATACTATTTCAATAATGACTTATACTTAGTGCTTTAAGATCCTGAGCACTGGAAATGATGCTCTATTCTATTTCCATAACTAATACCCCTAGTTCAAGCACAGTACTTTTACCTATATTTTCAATGAAATAGAGAAGCTCACAAAAAAAACACAAAAAACAAAAAACAAAAAAAACCCATCATTTCAAGTGCTAACATTAAGAGAGGGAGGAATGCCGGGCGGTGGTGGCGTACGCCTTTAATCCCAGAACTCGGGAGGCAGAGGCAGAGGCAGAGGCAGGGGGATCTCTGTGAATTGGAGGCCAGCCTGGGCTACAGAGTGAGTTCCAGGAAAGCCACAAAGCTACACAGAGAAACCCTGTCTCAAAAAACCAAAACCAAAACCAAAATAAAACACCATTACTCTTTTTATGGGGCTACAGTTACCCTGATACCCAAACAACACAAAGATGCAACAAAGAAAGAGAATTACAGAGCAATCTCTCTCATGAATATTGATACAAAAATACTCAACAAAATATTGACAAACTGAATCCAAGAACACATCAAGGGAGAAAAGAAAACAGTAACTAGCAAAGAAACCACTATGAAGAGTACCTCATGTTTCATACCTTTGTAGGGACTATAAAATGGAAATAACCTATTAATAACTCAAATGCCATGATGCTAAGGTATTATCTTTTTTTAACAAAGAAAACCCCCATGCATACTCCCACATGGATAATATTCTAAAGATTAGTCTTACTTTTTAACTGCTCATTCTTCTCCACAACATGACTAAATAAATGCCTTTGATAACATTATCTCTAGATTGCAACAACAGTCTTTTCTTGCCTTAATACTTTAACATTTTTAAAACTATATTAGTTGTTATAGCAGCTCTATATTGTATTTAGAGACAAGTTTCTCATTTCTTTCATTTGGTCATTTATCTGAGTAGACTTAGGTATTTTCAAAGTTCTATCCATTACACTACTGAATTCTGCACTTTCTAACATGGAAATATATATTTTATGCCCCAACTAATTCACTTATAAAGAGTACTGCAGACACCATGACATACTAAAATTTTCATTCCATTAGTTGTTTCAAAAATACCTAACATCCTGAGTTTTTTCTTATTGAAAGTTTCTTTTAGAGAAAAAAATTACATAACTGAACACTGGCAACAAAACTAAAGAAGCGATCTTAAGACATTTGCTTTGGGGCTTTTAAAATTTTCACATTCATATCTTTCTTCATATTATGTCAATGTGTGCGTGCACATGGGCCAGTGGGTGAGAATCAGAGGACAACTTGCAAAAGTCAGTTCTTTTCACTCCACCATATAGGTCCCAAGGATTAACTATAGGTTGCCAGACTTGACACCAAGCACCTTTACCTGCTGAGGTACCTCCTGGGCCTTATGTTATGGTTTATAAAGATGTGTATGTCTGCTTTGGCATGGTCATACATGCCGCCCATAATCTCAGGCCAACCAACTTATAGTGTTCTACATTCAAAGAAACATAAATATTGAAAACAAAGAAGGGAATTATTGAGATTAAATACCACTCTTTTAAATATTAAAAACTTACGAGAGAATCTCAAACTAATCATCTTATCACCACCATACACAAATGATTTATACACACACACACACACACACACACACACTTTTTGAAAAGAAATCCATAAAAGATTATTTGATAATATCTTTCCAGTAAGGTAATATTTCTAATAAAGAAAAGAATTTAAAATTTCTATTTTTAACAATAAATAATTCTCAAATTAGAAATAACAGCAGAAATCTAACAAATTGACAATAATTTAGGATAGTCTTGGTGGCGCATACCTGTAATCCCAGCACTCGGGCTTACACAGGAGGTTTCTGAGTTTGAGGTCATCTCAAGCTATAGAGCAAAACCTTATCTCCAAATAAAAACGATTAAAAATGATCGTGAGAGCAAGGCTTAGTGCAACCTCTGTGGTATGTAATTTTTCAAATAGCTAACAAAACTACAAATTCATAAATTCTTTGATACTGAGACTATACTTATAGCAAAGCATTCATAAAATTTTTAAATGTATAAAATAATTGACAAGTATTCTGTGAATCACTGTAAGAGCAAAAATGAAGAAAAACTCATATGCCATTATAAAGATCAGATTAGATAAATGTTAACAATGCTGACTTGTTAACAGTGGTAGCAGCAGTCAGCATCCCAGTGCTTACTATCTGATGTTAATACATTTAATTTACCCAACAGTCTCATGAGAATGTACTACTCTTTCTCTCAATGTACAGATGAAAAAACTAATACCTCTAATAGCAATTTGCAAACAAATTTTGCAAGCAATTGATCTACTTTGGCAGACTGGCTATTACTAACCACTACTTGTTCTTAACTATTAAGGGCTCCATTAAACTGTCAAAATACATTAATGTCATCTAGGATTGATAGAGAATAATGTGCAGAATACATTTGTATATTCCAAAAGATACTGAAATATATACTATATATGAAAATATTATTAAAAAGTTACGTAGTAAGCTGAAAAATCTGGTTACCTTCAGGAATAAGAAAACATGTGATTAACATTTGAGGAGGTAAGAAATATATAACATGTTTTTGAAACAACTCTAAGAATATATTACTCAAAGCAAAATACATATATGAATACATAAAAGAAAAATTTAAATACTAATCAGTAGAATAAATCCTTTTTAAAAAGATTTATTTTTATTATTATTTTTTAATGTGAGTATCTACATGTACACTGGGTGCATGCCTGGTGCCTGCAGGGGCCACAAGAGGATGACAAATCCCCTAGACTGGAGTTACAGATGGTTATGAGCCATCAAGTGGGCATGGGAGAACTGAACCAGGTCCTCTGCAGCTAACCACTGACCTATCTATCTCTACAGTGTTGCTTCTGGCTCCACTTTTATTTAACTTTTAAAAGATTAAGAAAATTTGCCAGTCGGTGGTAGCATACGACATTAATCCCAGCACTCAGGAGGTAGAGGCAGGAGGTCTCTGTGAGTTTGAGGCCAGCCTGGTCTCCAGAACGAGTTCCAGGACAGGCTCCAAAAGCTACATATAGAAACCTTGTCTCAAAAAACCAAAAACCCAAAACCACATACACACAAAAAGGTAATTCTTACTAATTATAGATATATAATGTTTGTCACAGGTCATGTGTAGAAACTTTGGCCTACTGTTTATTTGTGATTTTTGGAAAGTGCAAGAAATTTTAGAATGTGAGGTCTAACATGAGCAAACAGGTCACTATAGTTGATCCGGGGGGGGGATACACAGTTCTCTGGCCTCTTATTTTCTCTTTCTCTGTTTCCTGAATGCCATGATGTAAAGAGCCTATATCATACATTTCTACTGCTATTACACATTCAATGCCTTATCTAAAAGTAACAGAGACAGCCGGGCGGTGGTGGTGCACGCCTTTAATCCCAGCACTCGGGAGGCAGAGGCAGGCGGATCTCTGTTAGTTCGAGGCCAGCCTGGGCTACCAAGTGAGTTCCAGGAAAAGGTGCAAATCTATACAGAGAAACCCTGTCTCGAAAAACCAAAATAAAAAAAAAAAAAAAAAGTAACAGAGACAAATGACCATGAACTGAAAATTCTAAACGTTTATATCAAACTAAATTTTTCCTGGCTGTAATGAAAAATAAGAATGAGCTGGGCGGTAGTGGCGCATGCCTTTAATCCCAGCACCCAGGAAGCAGAGGCAGACAGATCTCTGTGATTTGAGGCCAACCTGGGTTATAGAGTGAGTTCCAGGAAAGGTGCAAAGCTACACAGAGAAATCCTGTCTTGAAAAACCAAAAAACAAACAAACAAACAAAAAGAATGAAGGGTTATGACTACAACAAAAGCTCATTATTGAGTTCAGAACCACTTAGAACTGGTTTGTGAAAGAAATCTGGAAGGGTTCAGACTAGAGGCCTAAAACGCTGTAAGAAATAAAGACTGGGAGGTTTTAGTGGCAACTGAGAAGACCAAAATACTGAGTGGAATGTGGAGAACAATGACTGCTCATGAGGAAACAGGACTCTACTTGTGAATTAGACTGTATCATGTTATATAAATAACACACACACACACACACACACACACACACACACACACACACAACCCTGTATTTTTTTTGTAATTTAAAGATGACAGAACAATAATTTGGTGTAGAGAAGTTCAAGGGAACTCAGAATTCAGGTGGTTGCATAGGTATTGTTAGTTTAGTAGTTGTTGATGAAAATGGGGGGGGGAGAGAATTGAAATGTCTTAGAAAACTTCGGTCAGTGAAAAAAAAAAAACCTGTAAATTGGAATTAACAATGGTCATTCAGAAGAGATTTGACAAACACTCTGCACCTGAACTATAGGACTATCTTCACGGCATTTCAAGAATAAGCCAGTTCTCACATAAGGCAAACTCAGGGATAATGTAAACTTCATCTCAAAGGCTCTCCCTTAAGAACTTTGCAAGGGAACACTGCTCACATAGAACCATCTAGAAGTTGTTTCCTCAAGATTACTTTACCATGTTCAGTTCCCCACACATTCAAGAGACTGTTGCAACCACAGTCTAAGCCTGGTTATGACTCAAGCTGTAGAGTAACAATGATCCATAGAACACAGTGCTGGTTCTTCAAGAATGCAGGAAGAAAGACTACAGAATCATAGACACATCCATCCACATTTAAAAGAAAATCAGGAAGATTGGACAATTTGTGACAAGTCTGTAATTCCTGCATGTAGCACCTAAGAAGGGTTGTACAACGCTAGGAGAATGAAGCTAAGATGCAATCAAAATGCCAGGATTTGGGATATTGGTCGTGGAAAACTGCAGGTAAAGTTGAATCAGAAAAAGGTGGGGAGAGGCAGGAGAAGGGAGTAGAGATAGAGAGGAAG
Organism: Peromyscus leucopus; assembly: GCF_004664715.2. Classification (NCBI taxonomy): domain Eukaryota; kingdom Metazoa; phylum Chordata; class Mammalia; order Rodentia; family Cricetidae; genus Peromyscus; species Peromyscus leucopus. The sequence continues at coordinate 89,304,602 of NC_051069.1, read as the reverse complement.
AGAGGCTAGGGAAGAGAGGGGAGGGAAGGGGAGGGAGAATGGGAGGAAACTGTGAGCTACCAAAATGCAAGACTGGAGCTTCCCCAGTACAATGAACTTCTTCGTATTGTGTCATTATGTGCCTGGAAGTCAGATATGGATCTACAAGATTTAGCATTTGCCCAGCTGGGTTTCAGGTTTACTTTAGTCCCATCTACTTTCTAGGCTCCTATATCTATCTTTTTTAATGGAATTGTTTGCTCTATGCCACGAAATGTTGTAAGAACAGAAATTTCTTTTTGATAGTAAGGGTACTAAGAGGAAAGACTCAGGACTTGGATATCTGAGCAACACTGGAAATGGCAACACCACAGTGACTCTTTAGAAATAAGACTAACCACATTATGAAATCCCCATTAAAGGGTAGAAGGATATGGTTTGAAGAGGATATGTCCCTCATATGTTGAAACCTTGATCTGCAGCTTAGGGAGCTACTTTTTCAGACATATTAAAGATTCGAGCAGGAAGTGGATCTCTGAGGGTGTTAACTTTGGGGTTCATCTGGCTCTGAGCCCTTTCTGTCACCACTCCTGTCGAATTTCTGGCCTCCATGAACTGAGAAGCCTCTGCGACAATTGTCAGCTGACAAATTCTGCTTTTCTTTGATTTCAAAGAAGTAGTCACCCAACCATGAACTAAAACAAAGAACTAAACCATGAACAAAAATAAATCTTTCCTGACTTTCATTTCACAGCAAGGGAAGTAACACTAACAAAATGTATACAAAGGCACCAGTGGAGTCTTTATGTGTGCACATTGAAGGGTAGAAGTATGAAAACCAAACACAAGTTTACCATATGAAAAAAGATGAATTAAAAAAAGTTCAAAACTAAAAGTGAAACATATCCTTTGATAATTATCACTATGTACAATAATAAAGTTTAGTGGTGACAATAATAATCACAACACAGAGTAAAAAGAAGTTACATTTCTTTGGAATACACTTTGGTTACAAGATCTTTGAAATAACACATGGTAGTGTTTTTCAGCTCCACTAGCTATTAGCCATGGGAAACTGCAAAAAATGGACATAATCTCAAGAAACTCAAATACCTTTTTTTTAGTTAACTGCCTTTTTTGTTTTTTTTTTCCTGTAAATGACATGACTTCATTCTTATTACGGCTGAAAAAAAAATCCTGCTGCATGGTATGTAGACTTTCAAGTCTTTGTGTAATGTCTAAAAGTGGTAGAGTTGGGTTATATAGTAGTGTCTCAGTGTGTCTCTCTCTCTCTCTCTCTCTCTCTCTCTCTCTCTCTCTCTCTCTCTCTCTCTCTCGGCATTCTCAAGAGAGTATGAAAGGGCTCCCATTTGTCCACTTCCTTGTCAATATCTGCTATGTTTTCTTGACAACTGACATTATGACTGGATTGAGATGGAATTTCAATGCATACTTCATTTGCATTTCCATAATGGAAAACCATACTAAAATTTGTTTTTATGTTTATGAGGGCCATTTGTAGCCCATCTTTTGAGAGCTATGTGTTCATTTCACTAGTCTATTAAGTGACTGGGTTGTTTGAGATATCTAACTCTGAAGGTGAGGATAGGGCCACAGCAAAGAACTTCAATTCCTAGATCCTGGAGAGTGTATAGCACATTGAAATTTAAAATATTTGCAGAAAAAAACAAAACAAAACATAAAAAACTCTTTGATATTGTGTCTGCAGTTCGTAAAAAGTTCATTCAATCCTGAGCTGCCAATTTCAACCACTCTATTTTTACCATTACTTAACTTGAAATTCATAAAGTGATAGGACATTTACATGGGTTGCAGGTTTGGGTAAAACTCTTAGTACCTCCCTAGAACATAATGGAACTCGGATCTTATGTGTATTTCCAGGTGAAAATAGTGTTTAGAAAATGAGTCCTGCCTTTTTTTCTTAGAACCAGAAAGTCATTCCAGCGAATGTCTAACCACTCCTACCTACAGTGTTCACATCCAGAGTAGAGGGGATTAGGCTCAACAGAACTAGATACCCTTATCCAAAATACCTTATATTTACCAGATTAAAGAGAATGGAATGAAGAAGTAAGCAGGAAGAAATATGGAATCCAGTAAACTGTCTCACAGGTATATATGTAAACCTTATTATAGTCTGGAGAACTGGAATTGTCTTCTTTGATGCTTCTGCCCATTTTAAGCTTTACTTTCCCTAGGTCCGATGTCAGCCACAGTAGGAACCTTAACCTTTGTATCTGTCCAACTAAAAATAAAAGTGCATAAAGGTAACAGTTACATAAAGAAATAAAAGATAGGAGACTAAACACAGGCAAATTCTTGCTATACTTGATAGTATAACAGTATTTCAAATAACATTTTAATTTCTAGTTTTTATGATATAACATTGCATACTCAGAACTACTGACACCTAGGCATGATGAAATATACTAACACTGTCTAGTACACTAGCAAAAAGCATTCCAAACAGTAAAGGCCTTTCAAGTATTCTATGTACGAATCAGCCTTTTGTTTAAAAGATTAGTTTTCTAGATCCATCCATTTGCCTGCAAACCTCATGATGTCATTGTTTTTCTCTGCTGAGTAGTATTCCATTGTGTATATGTACCATATTTTATTTATCCATTCTTCAGTTGAAGAGCATCTAGGTTGTTTCCAGGTTCTGGCTATTACAAACAATGCTGATATGAACATAGCTGAGCAAGTGCTCTTGTGGTATGATTGAGCATTTCTTGGGTATATGCCCAAGAGTGGTATAGCTGGATCTTGGGGGAGATTGATTCCCAATTTTCTAAGAAAGCGCCATATTGATTTCCAAAGTGGTTGTACAAGCTTGCATTCCCACAAGCAGTGGAGGAGAGTTCCCCTAGTTACACATGAGAAAAGGAAAAAACAAACTGCTAGAGAGGCCCACAGAAATTCACAAAGATACCCCCACAATAGACTGCTGGCAATGGTCGAGAGACAGCTCGAACTGACCTACTCTGGTGATGGGATGGCCAAACACCCTAACAGTCGTGCCAGAAACCCCATTCAAGGACTGAGGAATCTGGATGCAGAGATCCACGGCTAGGCCCCAGGTGGAGCTCTGGGAGTCTAATTAGCGAGAAAGAGGAGGTTTATATGAGCAAGAATTGTTGAAACCAAGGTTGGATAAAGCACAGGGACAAATAGCCAAATGAATGGAAACACATGAACTATGAAGCAAAGGCTGAGGGGCCCCCAACTGGATCAGGCCCTCTGAATAGGTGAGACAGTTGGCTTGATCTGTTTGGGAGGCATCTAGGCAGTGGTACCGGGTCCTGTGCTCATTGCATGAGTTGGCTGTTTGAAATCTGGAACTTAGGCAGGGACGCTTGGCTCAGTCTGGGAGGAGGGGACTGGACCTGCCTGGACTGAGTCTACCAGGTCGTCCTCAGTCCTCGGGGGAGGGGGGCAGGAGGGGGTAGAACAAGGGAATCCGTGGCTGATATGTAGAGCTGAATGGTATTGTAAAATAAGATAAAAGGAAAAATAAATAAATAAAACACTAAATGTATGTCTTAGACCTAAACATTAAAAAAAAAAAAAGATTAGAGTTACAGATTCTTAATAAATATTACCTGACATTGAGATGTTGAAGGGATACTACAATCATATGACAGAACCAACTTTTGTTAGATTCTCTCTTTCCTTTTCCATCCTTCCCTCTCTCCACCCCTTGTTTCTTTCATTTTTACTTTATCTAGACCCATACAGACGAATCAAAATAAAAGAGAAAGATTGCTGACAAGTATCAATGAACTGGTAGAGGAAACCTCAGGAAAAGGGAAGTAGATCTAAACTACTAAAACTAACAAGGATTCACTAAAGAAATACCCACATATAGTAAATTCAGGGTTTACTAATTATACCATAATGCAATGACTAAAAAGGGAAGCTGGGAGAAATGCAGAAAAAAGGGCACTTACTCTGGTTGCTTTCCAACAAATAATTCAAACAAAATTCGTTAAATATCTTGGGTGCATGTGAACTACTTGGGTTATGTGTGAATGGGGGAAAATAAAAAATTATTATGATAATATTTTATAAAATAGGTAATAATTTATAATGTCATAAAGGTTGTGATTGTACGTCTGTCTCTAGATGGCAGTCTATACTTTGTAACACTGCTAGTTAAAAATATGAACACATTCCTTCCTTGGTAAGTATGAAGGTGGTTATACATTATATTGGTAAATTGGCATTTGTTTAGGTTCACTGAGAAACTGGCTCTGTTATGTGGGTTCTCCCAGCCATCCCAATGGTTCAGACCCAAACATGTTTGTCTCAAAGTGTCCTCCAAAGTTCCTTCTCTGGGAATGGGCTGGGTCTCCTAACTGTGACAGGAAGCAGAGAACAGCAAAACAGCACAAGAGTAAAATATTACTATTATTACCTCATGCCATAAGAAGTACTGCAGTGACTAAGAAAAGCTAAAGTTCAGCCATGGGAAGTTGAGTTATAAAGAGAACTGAATCAAGAACTTCAGGAGCTGTATGAACTTTCCCAAGTGGTTCCTTTTGGATGTTATCTCTATCTGTTAGAATTTGTTTTACTTGGAAGCATCACTCAAAAGGATATTCTGCTGTACCCAGGACTCTACTAAGAATTCTAGCTGACTGCCTTAAAGGGACTTCTCCAATTTCTAAATTAGTACCCACCCATAAGATGTTCTAGTCCTCCTTCCTCCTCCTCCCCTTCCCTATTTATCCCTTAATAAACCTGCTAAAATGATGGCCAAACTCTGGACCACATAAAACTGTGATAGATAAAATAAGTGTACAAAAAGGAAAAAAAAATCACATATTGGCATGTAATGTGTGATTATCAGTTATCTAGTCTTTCAGGACTGTACAAGGGACACTATATCTACATAGAATAGACAACTCATTAAATGTTAATTTAGCAAATTTTAAAATTTGGTTGACTGGTGATATGTAATCCAGGCCTGAAAGCAAACATTGTCCTACAGACAGTCAAAGATATTCAAATATTTCCCCAAATCTTAAAACAACCCCATCTTCAGTGCTCAAGATCTTTATATAAGAGACAAAAGAAATGAATCAATTTACATTTTAAAATGTCAGTAAACTCCCTGTTCTCTGCTTCTAAAATGGTTCAAAACAAGTTTAATACTCCAACACATAAACCCGTATTAAAATTCTAGGATTATATGATAGCATAAAAAGTAAATGTACCAGAATGTGGGTCCAAACACAAGCATGGGAAGAGACAAAAATATCCCCTGGGTGTCTTCTAGGAACAGAGTGTTGTAGAAGAATATACCCTCATCATATGCTCAGTCTGATAGCTAAAAAGAAAACCCAACCTAGAATCCCACGCATAGACCCCTAGGCCCAATCCAACCATAGGCCAGAAGGACATCCTTAACTTTGCCAGGTACTACATGGTATCCTGTGACAATGACTCCAGGCAGAAATCCCCTGAAACAGTTGGTCACACCATATACCAAGACCTTCCACATCTAAAGCATCTTTCAAATGACCCCAGATAGCATCTCACACACCTTCACCAGAGGATAGCATGATATCCTGCTTCCTGTATCCATGAAGCACTGGCAATTTGCACTGTGACCCCCTAACCCTGTCACTCAAGGACCACCTATAGAACCTAGACATAGAACCTAGATAGTCCTCTAAAGAATTCTGGACATTAGCAGAGTAATATTCTAAACCTACAGAAGGACTGCTCCTAAAATGAAAGGTCAAATTTTTCTCTAGCTGAGCTGGGAACACTTCAGAAACCTCATTCAAATATTAAGAGTTGCCCCGCAAACTGTATCCAGAGCACCATGTACCTAATCCACAATCTGACAAAATATGGTAGTAACTAACACTCTTTTAACAAAGGTGAGACCAGAAAGCCAGGCCAATAAACACCACCAATAACCTAACTCCAGATGCCTAGATCCCATCGCAAAAAACATATGCAATACAACACATACACACACACACACTCACATAACCAGTTTGTCTCTTCCAGAAATCTGAACCACCCAGTGTTGATACACCCTGAGAAAAGCAACTTAGTTAACACATAATACAATTTCACAACACAGATCTATAACCATTATAAAAATTTTTTGTTTGTTTTGCCATATTCTTGATTTGTTTGGTTTTATCTTTATTATTGTTATTATTATTACTTTAGATGTTTGTTTATATTCTAATAAGAAAGTGTAGATTTGGGTGGGTGGGAAAGTGGGGGGGAGCTGGGGAAGTATACTGTATAAAAAAAACTTTTAACTTAAAAAAAAGACAATGATTTTGAAACACCAATTAAAAAAATATTCAAGAAACTCAAAGAGAATATAAATAAATGCCAAGATGAAGACCACAAAGCAAAAACAGCTGAATAAAATAATGAAAAATAATGAAGGTGTAAAAATAGAATTGAATAAAGAGAATCTCTAAAGAAAAGGCAAGCTTCAATAAAATGCAAAAACAAAAACTCAGAAAGGCAAACCAAACATTCAAAGGAGAGCCTCACCTACAGACTAGATCGAGTAAGTGGAAGAGAGAATAATCAGGTCTTAAAGACAAGTTAGAAGAACAAGATCACACATTTCAAAAGAAAACATTAAAACTAAGAAAACCCATGAAAGGACTCTGGGACACTATAAAAAAATAAATCAATAAATCACAGGTGCAGAAGAGAAGAAACACAGTCAAAGGCATAAGAATATTTTCAACCAAATCACAAAAGAGAACGTCCCAAATCTAAGGAAGGAGATGCCTATCAGGGTGAAAGAGCCATACACAGAACACCAAACAGACAGGACCGGAAAACAAGCTCCCCACTGAAAATAATATGTATTAGTATCTTTTCAATTACCCCTAATAATTCTCATTTCAATAAAACATTAAATGTACTGAAACAAAGAAATAAAATTATCCATCACACTCATTTTGTCAAAAATGAAGATAGACAAAAATGAATGGTAAAATTTATGATAAAAAAATTCATAAATAGTAATTCTCAGTTTTTCTTGAAGATTTTGAAAGAGATACAGAAGTGTGTTCCCATTTAGACAGGTAACACTGACCAGGAAAAGAAGAGTAAGTACCCTGAAAACACTACCAACCATCTACTCTGCTAAAAATGATCCAAACACAATTCCAGGGGCAGATGACAGGTTCAATAAACAGCATTTATTTTACAACTGTGTACCTCGACATCCTGAACACTGGATAAAAAAGTTGATTAAATCCAGAAGTGCGATGTCCCTGTCTTGTTTATATGATTCAATCCAGTCATCCACCACGGACTGTAGAAAAAAAATACAAAAATAATTTAAAAAGATTAACAATACACTAAACAGATTTTTTTTAAAGTTTGTGTGTATGTGAAATTAACTGAGACAATCACTTACCTGAAGCTATTGTTCTGTTGTCAAACAAAAGCAGACTTCTCTATTTATAAGACTAATAAGAGGTTCATTACTAGAGCTCAAAGATTTATTTACAATAAAGCAAAATACAAAGCTGACATTAAAAATCCCATCGAGGTTACTAATGATTAAACAAACATTTTAAAACATATATGATAAATATCAAAATTAACTTATACATAGATACGAGATTTCTAAGTTCAGCAAACTTAATCCATTAGTAGTGTACACAAAGAATGCATACCAAGTGTAACAAACATTTTTTTAAGTAATGTAAGGATGGTTCAGTATTTGTAAATTAAATAACTGAATCAAAACTATAAGAAGAAAAATTGCTGTACTACTAGATCTCAACGTGTCTAATAAAATCACTGACATCAATAGTCCCCAAAATTTTTACGATAAAATGGGGCTTATATATGGGTTCTACTTTAAAAAAGACAAAAACAAAATGATTTTGCTGTTGAAATCCTTAAGCTACTTCAAAAAACCAGGAAAGGCAACCATTCAATGTAGCTATTATATCTGTATGAAATGCCAACATTAGTGAAACACTGGTAAAAAACAGTGGCAGGTAATAAGAATACCAAAATCTAGCTTTCTTCAATGGTGTACCTACAAGTTGCTCATGATCTCCCCACTCATTCTTAATTCTATTATGTAATCCTAGTTGATCTCTGCTTCACCAAAAAGGGAGGGGATTCCAGGGGAGGGAAAGGAAGAAGAAGAGGGGAGGGAAAGAAAAAAGTAGGATTGTGATTAGCTGGGAAGATGATAGGATCAGGAGCAGTGAGGATAATGGTAGACAAGGATCATTTGATTATATACACATAGAAAACTGTCAGAACCAAAGCCAGGCAGTGGTGGCACACGTCTTTAATCCCAGCACTCAGGAGGCAGAGGTAGGCAGATCTTTTTGAGTTCGAGGCCATCCTGGTCTACAGAATGAATTCTAGGACAGCCAGGGCTACACAGAGAAACTCTGTCTCAAAAAATGGGGGAAAAAAGTATCAAAATGAGCCAGGCGGTGGTGGCGCACACCTTTAATCCCAGCACTCGGGAGGCAGAGCCAGGCGGATCTCTGTGAGTTCGAGGCCAGCCTGGGCTACCAAGTGAGCTCCAGGAAAGGCGCAAAGCTACACAGAGAAACCCTGTCTCGGAAAACCAAAAAAAAAAAAAAAAGTATCAAAATGATATTCATCATTATATATATGTAAAATAAAAACAATAATAATAAGAGGACCAAAGTCTACAAAAGTGATCAGGCAGATTAGTAACAATGACAAGATAGCTAGCTAAAAATTAATGTACAAAGTAACTTCATAAAATTAGCATTAGTTGGAAAACTAGACTGCAACCAAATATAGATCTAAAACTTCTAGAGAAAAGTAAATTTTATAAGTCACACAGCATACAGAAAATAAGTTTAGAAAGAAGTATCATGTCCTGAATTTCATTTAAAGTTTTAGTATTAGATCAATAAAGTCTGTTTATCTAATATTAAAAAAACCCTAACATCTTAATTGCCATTCTAATTAAAATTGCTTGGGATTTTATTGAGCAGAGGTGGTTATATAGTTTCAAACAAAATGTATAAAATAAAAACATTTTAATTGTTCACCAAAATTAATTTATATGAAATGACATGCATAAAATTAAATGACATATTGAGGAAATTCTACAAATGAAAATGTATAATCAGAACCAGATAAGAACATAAAACATTTCCAGAATTGAAACATCTTCTCAAGCTCCCTTCTCATAGGTAACCCTCTCCAGCCCCAAAGTGAACTATTATAGTGATGTTTATAACCAAAAATTAGTTTGAGATGAGTAATTTTTAAAGTTCATATACGGTATGCAACGTCCTTTCAAGAAAAACTGTATCAGAAACATGTATTCATCCACATGTTGTTGTTCTTGGTGGTGGTGATGGTGTGTGTGTATGTGTGTGTGTGTGTGTGTGTGTGTGTGTGTGTGTGTGTGTGTGTGTGTGTGTGTTCGTGTGTGTTCTATTTCTTTTTAAGACAGTTTCTGGTGTCGCTATGCAGCACTGGCTAGCATGGAATTTGCTGTGCAAAACAAAATGGCCTTGAAGACCTTTGCCTGCTTAGTGCGGTGATTAAAATTATGTTTTAACAATTTCTGCTTGCATTGTTTATTGTTTGTTTTTCAATGTCAGTGATTTCTTTCATTGCAAAAACAAATCAATTTGTTTCCTAAACTTATATTAATGATATTTCCAAATTGGGAGTATTACAAACCAAATTACTATGAACATGACTATATACACCCTTTGGTGTTGGTATATTATTTTCTATTTTAAACATACCTAGAAGACTTGTTAATACACAGAATAAACACAAGATCTCATAGTTTCTTTTGTATTGCTGTGATAAAAAAAATATACCCTAAACTAAGAGGAAAAGGGTGATTTGCTCACAGTATTGTTTCAGTACATCATTTCAGGGAAGACAAAGCAGGAGGAACTTGGCCCATCTACTCACATTGCATTAACTGTTAAATACAGAGAGCAACGAATTAATACACATACACTACTGCTCAACTTGTCCTCGTCTCTTCACTCAGTTTATGGCCCAGTCCATGAAATGGTGCAACCAGCATTCAGGATGACTCTTCAGAACTTAATACAATTATGAAAATCCCTTACAGGCATGTCCACAGACCAACCTAATCCAAGCAATTCCACATTCAGATTCCTTTCCAAGATAATCCTAGAATGTCTCAAGTGGACAATTAAAACCAACCATCACACAAGTATTACCAGATTATGCAAACCCAAACCAAAACATGTAAAATATATAGTAGACAGTTTTATTCTACCAATAATGAAAAAGATCCAGTATTGTCTGGTTACTAAAGGTCTCATATCAATACAAACACTATATATTTTCAATCCTTTTAACTTAAGCTACATGGTTGGTTATGGTTTTCCTTTCAGGACTCCCTATTGAGAAGAACCTTCTTTCAAATGAAGAGAAGATTTTCGGACTTAAAACTGCTCTCTACCTTGTTCACCGTTGATGCAGGGAGGAGGGCTGGGTCCTACCTCAACTGAATGTACCAGCTTTGCTGTCTCCCCATAGAAGAATTTACCCTTTTGGAGGAGAGGATGAGTGATGGGTTGGGATGGGGGGGTGGCTAGGTGGGGGTGGGAGAAGGGATGAGAGAGGGATCTGTGGTTGGTATGTAAAATGAATAAAAAATTTTGAAATAAAAAAAATTAATAAAAAAATTGTCCGCCTGGAGCATCACTAAGCAGTTTTGTTTTAGAAGTTAACAAAAAATTAGATTATGGTGGTAAAAGAGGTTAAAATCCTCAGCTCTACTTAATGTGGCAGGCACTATGAGCTAAAAGTGAGAACTAGAAGTGGACAGAGCTAAGTGTGGCTTTTAAGATACAAAGTCCAAGTCAAAAACAAAAATTAAAAAATGCTTTATGGCACCAGGCAGTGGTGACATACACCTATGATCCCAGCAGAATCTGGTGAATCTCTGAGTTCAAGGCCAGCCTGGTCTACAGACCAAGTTCCAGGACAGCCAGGGCTACACAGAAAAACCCTGTCTCAAAAAACAAAACAAACAAACTTAAAAAGCATTATGGTATAGGTAATAAAATGGAGTATAAAGGTCATTTCTATAATGACCTAACATTGTGAAGGAACACTATACATTACTTTTTAATTCCCAAAGTTATCGCATCAATTTATGCTATTATGATTTACATACAAATTCCCAAAACATTATGGAAGAATGAGGGAGACTGTAGCACTGAAACTTGTAGCACAAGTATGAAAACTTACTAGAAACCCACTGAATACAGAATACATCAGAAATAATAGATGAACAACCAAAAAAAGTACCATACAGAGAAAACTTAAGCTATCACAAAGCAGATAATTCAATCTTAGAAAGGAAAAACTAATTTTATAAATAAAATATGCTGAAATAATAGGCTAACTTATCCAGAAATGCATGAAATTATGCCATTAAAAAGCTCATAGGAAAGTGTGAAGTGACAGGATTCTAAGTAACTAAGGCCCAGAGAGCAAACATCCTGTGTGGATTTGGAAGCATTATCAAGTGTTGATATAAAGAGGAAAGCAAGGGTAGGGAGAACAGAGTCAGGGGTGGGTGGAGGCATGTATCTATACAAGATACCTCACAATCAAATTGCTGAAAGGGTGTAAGAAAGAGGAAAAGTCTTATACAGCCAGAAGGTACATATGGGGGAGCAAATGAAAAAAATCAAGGCACATCTCACATTAAATACAATGTAAGCTCATGAATAATTAATAAAATATTTTAAAAGAAAAATCTACACAGGATTATTTTAATCTAAACCATATAAAATATATCTTTCAAATAAAAGAAAGATGAAATTTTGCAGAATTTCTGAGCATGGTGATGTACACCTTTAATCCCCAAGGTCAAAAGGATGAGGCAAGAGGACGTGAATTTAAACTCCCTGGTTCTCAACTGAGACATCTTGTCAGGACGGGCAGACTAGGCTAAATATCTAAATGAAAAAATAAGAGGTGTGTGTGTATGTGTGTGTGTGTGTGTCTGTGTGTGTGTGTGTGTAAACGACTGGACTAAAGACTTCATGAAAGAATATGTCTAGATTATTTTATCTGTGCAAATTTCGGTGGTAAGAATAAATGAGGTCAAGAAGTATATTATGTATGTTACAGTACCCCCACAAAATGTTATCCTCTAGAAATGACAGAGAAGCTATACCCATGATGTCACATCAACATGACTTCCTAAACAAGACCTGAAAAAATATAACACCAATGACCATGCTAATATGGAAGGGAGAAATCTCATGGGGGTCTCAAGCCTAGACAAATAAGAGGCAGCTAAGAAATACTGAGAGTAGGAGAAATAATTTTCCTCAGGGAAAAGTCCCAAACTAATGTTGTCTAAAACCAAGTGGTCAGCTATGAAATCATATACACAGACATATAACATTACATGGCTTGAACAGATTGAGTTGTAGTTATATATTTATGAATATATATACACATGTGTATATAACAACAATCAAAGAAACGAAGGCCATGGATTTGGGGGGAGGAGGGCTTGGGAAAGGTTGGAGGAATGAAAGGGAAAGGGAAAGCATCATAATTACATTTTAATTAAATTATTTAAACATCCTCCTCTTTAAAAAAACCCTCCCTATGAGGTTTGACAAAGGAGGAAAAGCTTTCTTTGAATCTACTTTATTCATCTTATTCACAGGCTATACATTATACATATGTTGTTTCATTCAAAAGTTTTTCTTTTATTTTCATGTTTCAAAAAAATTATAGGATATTTTAAAGAATTTCCAAGGGCAGTCGCCTGACTCATCATTATTCAGATGGAATAAATTACATATTTCAAAGAGAGGTACACTGCTGAGAGAATTGATTAAATATCATTCAAATAAACAATAAAAAGTTACAGATGGCTATATGTGTAATGCATCTGAAAAATGTGCAGTTGACATGGGAGATATGTCTTTTAAAGATTATTCTAGGATTAGCCAAACATATATTTAAGACATACAGCATAAAACTACAATTTTTACAGTATATGCTATTTCATTACACAAACTTACTTTCCACACTTATATATTCTAGAATGATGCAATATTTTGAGGCAAAAGCAAAATAGTTGAATGAATACATATAAAGCTCCTTCAGTTGGTGAGAGGAATTCATAAATGGAGTTTTATACCATTTATAACTTCTAATTGAATTAACCTTGATATAATATTACAGTAAGCCGACTGGGATCCTCTCTATCGGGTGAAAGAAAATGAGTGGAAAAATAGCAGTCTAGAAATAGCACTGTAAGAGTAGCTAAGCCAGTTTTTTCTTCAAATCCACCAAAGACCACTTCCATATACCAGCATTCAGTCTACCACCAACACTCAGTCTTCCACTACTTTTTCACTATAAACATGAGACATGAAGGATGTCATTAACACAACAAACTCTATATACAAAAGAAACAGTTATTATTAGCTTTGTTATACAAGCCACTTATTCTCTGGAAGACAACTAGATTAGATAAATTCTTGCCAACTTACTGCTCCCTTATACTGTATTATTGCACCAATACTCAAAACAAAACAAACAAAACCCTTGCCTTTAATGATAGTCATGATGGCAACTATCTGTAATTCTACCACTGGGGAGGCTGAGGCAAGAGATTTATGATTTTAAGGACAACCTGGGCTAAAAAAAGGCCAGCTTAAGCTACACAGTGACTCCCATTTCAAAATTTTTCAGCTTGTCCAAGAGTTTGAAAATTTCAGTTCAATCTTTCCATTCCTTCTCTTTGAGCCCAATAGTTGATATGATCATTGACACTTTGTGATTATCAAGAACATTGACTACAATTTATACAATGAACTAACTACGTAATACACACAAAAAAGGCATTTGAATGAGTAAAAACAGGCTATAATAAAAATATAATAACAAAAGATATGCTGTGCAAAACTGACCATAACAAACTTGATATGGCTATATTAATATCTGACAGGACAGAAATAAAGGACAAAGAACTTTATCAAACAAAGATTTCTAAAGAAGAGCATATTCATTAGAAAACTGTAACAGGGGTTGGGGATTTAGCTCAGTGGTAGAGCACTTGCCTAGTAAGTGCAAGGCCCTGGGTTCGGTCCTCAGCTCAGAATAAAAAACAAGACAGAAAAAGCAAGGCTCGATTTAAAAACAAACAAACAAACAAAACTGGAACAATCCTAAACTTGTATATACTAGATAACAAGAGCCTCAAAAGACATGAAACAAAGTTGAACTGTTGGAAGAAATAAGGAGAGTCACAATCATGGCTGAGATTATTTTTTTCACCCATCTCTTGATAACTGATAAAAGCATAAAAAAAAAAAAACAACCACAAAAAGTATTGAGTATAAAGAAGATAAAAATAACATTACCAATAAATACAACCTGGTTGATATGCACGGAACATAAAACTGACTATTATAGAATAGACATGGAATTCACAAAAGAACACTGTAACCCAGATATCTATATGGATTGTCTCTATTTCTAGGTTAGAAAAAAGTATCCAGGACAATTCTGATTACCCATTAATAAGTTTATTTAAATAGGATTATAGACACACAATTATTCTGGAACCTAAACTACAATTCCACTGATTTTTCTTCTACCATCAGTAGAAAATAAAAATCATAAAAAAAAATCATTTCATAGAAAAGTTTTCTAAGTCACATTTGGAAATGGTACATATTATTTCAGCTAACACTTAACAAGTATGTATTAAGTAGGTATATCTGGATTAAGAGAAGTGAAGAAATGTTTCTCTGCCAGTAGCATCCCTGAATTTTCTTTATATGAAGTAAAATAAAAAATAAAAATTTGATACATAGATATTTCTTTCTGCCAAAATCAGACCTTCTGGCTACTGATATTACATGCACTCTTCCTGTCAATGAAAATAGGTAAGTACTGTGGGTATTAGACCTTACTTTATTTAAATGACTATAAAAAAGTGTTTCACTAAATTATAATTCATTAGTGTGGTAGAATAAAATGTTGCTAGGACTATTAGCACAAATGATAAAATGTTTTTTCACAGTAAGTACAATGTATGTAATTCTATTTTTAAAACAAATTTACATGCAGAGACATGCAAGAAGACATAAAAAGTTCAAAGAACAATACTCATGTTTTATGTTCTCAAATCATCCGAAGTACTATTAATTTAAGACTTAAAAACATAAAGGTCATAAAGAGGTACCCAAAAAACTTACTACAGGTGACAAGAATGACATTTTTCTATAATTATCTTACTGTACTAGAGGACAGAATAAAAATCAGTATTATGCCTTTTTCCTAAGGAATTTGAGGAGATTAGGAAGAAAAATGCAAAACTTGAGAGAGAAAACAAAGCCAAAGCTATAAGGAGAACATATGTGAGAAACAGTTTGACAGTAGCAGTTAAATATTGAATCTTACTTTAAGGTGCCTAATAGCATAACCATCAATTCAGTCCACCCATCTGTGCAGTCTACACTGAGACCTTAACTCTGTCAATATACATTTTTCTGTAAACTATTTCACAGGGTTAAGTAGGCAAGAACAGACAGAATTAATATTCTATAGTGATGCTAAAGAGTAGATTCATTTGCTTTGCAACAAGACAAGCAGATGATCAAGATAACATTGTAGCTTGCAAACTCAAGATCCTACTTTAACCTTAAGTCATATTTAAAGCTCTGTTTTAGCCCTGATGCATACTGAAACCCATGAACACATCTCTCAACATTAATATTAGAAGATCTTGAGCTATACATGAATTTTGTTATTAGAGAACAAACAAAGTGAATTCAGATTTATGAAACAATAAAAGCTGCCTAACCTAAGCTAGCTCCTATTATTCTTCAGGCCTCAAATAACTGTTCCTCATATTTACTTATGGCATTTTTAACCTTCTTATAAAATGTTTGTATTCTACACCTTAATAGTAGTTCTTTACTAAAACAATAGTTTAGTTAGGATTCCAGCCCATTCCAATTCAAAAGGAACAGGTAGTGCCCCTGTCTGTCCTTGATGCCACCAACATCCTGTGGATATCGCTGTGTATGCTATGAATGTGTTGCTCTGATTGGTTAATAAATAAAGTGCTGATTGGCCAGTAGCCAGACAGGAAGTATAGGCGGGACAAAGAGAGAGGAGAATTCTGGGAACAGAAAGGCTGAGTCAGGAGTTGTCAGCCAGACACAAAGGAAGCAAGATGTGAAGGCAGAACTGGGAAAAGGTACCAAGCTATGTGGCTAACCATAAATAAGAATTGTGGGTTAGTTTAAATGTAAGAGCTAGTCAGTGGTAGTCCTGAGCTAATGGCAGAGCAATTTTAATTAATATAAGCTTCTGAGTGATAATTTTATAAGTGGGCTGTGGGACTGCGGGGTCTTGGTGGGACCCCTGGAGACAATCTTTCCAGATACACAGAGATTTTTTTTTCCTTCCATAGGCATGGCAAACAGCCCAGTTTCAGTTGGAATATGAAGAATAGATATTTATCTTTCTTTAACCCCTTCAAATTAAAAAAATGGAAATGAGAGCAACTAGTGAGATAGGAATAGGCAAACTGTACAATGGCTAAAAATTGATAAAATCTCAAGTATTGCAGAAGGACATTAAGTGACTGCTACAAACAAACATAAACCCACAAGACTAAGCTGGGAGTGGTAGCACATTCCTTTAATCTCAGCACCTGTGAACCAGAAATAGGCAGATCTCTGAGTTTGAGGCCAGTCTGGTCTACAGAGTGAGTTCCAGGACAATCAGAACTGTTACACAGAAGAAACTCTGTCTCAAAAAACAAAACAATCACACAAAACCACAAGACTACCCATAACCAGATAATCTTAAGGTTTCTATTACTGCAGTGAAATATCACAACTAAAAGCAAGTTGGGGAGCAAAGAGGCTTATACTTCCATGCTGTAGTCCATCATTGAAGAAAACCATGACAGGAACTCACACAGGGCAGGAACCTGGAGACAGGAGCTAATAAAGAGGTCATGGAGAGGTGCTACTTACTTACTGGCTTGCTCCCCATGGCTTGCTCAGACTGTTTTCTTATAGAACGTAGGCCCACCAGCCCTGGGGCAGCACCACCAACAATGGGCTGGATCCAACCCCATCAATCACTAATTAAGAAAATGTCCCTCCCACAGGCTTGCTTACAGGCCAATCATATGGAGGCATTTTCTCAGATGATTCTAGTTTATGCCAAGAACTAGCCAGGACACAAGGTGAGACCAACTTGGCCAATTGGAATGATCTTTGTTTCACTATAAAAGCAGTTCCATATCATAAACCTTTCAAAATTCCTACTCCCAAAATGTATCTGATGGCTTGACACATCTAGAAAAGCCAACTTAAAGACAGAAAAGAGGAGAAAAATCCTATTGTGTTAAAAAAAAAAAAAAAAAAAAAAAACACTCCTGGAATTCACTGCACCTTAACTTGTGAATAAGCCTCTCATCCCCTAAAATTCAGCAATTAAAATGAGCTATCCAAGGTAAATTTCCCACTTTACTTAACTCATTTTTTTTTTTAATTAATATACCTCAACTCCTTAAAAGTAAAGCCGGAATAGGTTTTAACAATATTTGAACAGAGAGTGGAAATACATTTCTGTTAGGCAAATTCATTACTACTGGTGCACTCATTAGAGATTTTAAATGAATGTGTTAGTTTGTGTAGCTGGAGATGACTATAAATTTAATGGCTACGATGTTGGAGCTTCCTTGATACTAATGCAGAATAAAATTATTTAAGAGTTAAGAAGTTTTTGAGTAAAGATTTTTTTATTTGGTATGTCATTTGAGAAATGCATACCTACACTACAACTACTCTGGTATGCTCCAAAAGAAGGCCTAGAAGCCTTGGAAAATATACTAGTAGAGTGAGTAGACATCTACATCTTTATAAAATTAAGTGGCTATTCTTCTTTGTAAGCCAAGCATATGTATAAAAGATGTGGTCATTAAGAACAGTTTCCAGTTTTCAATGTAGATAATGGCATCTCAAGGTAACACAGAACAAACAGCAACACTCCAACCTCAAAGACAAAGTGGACACATTACATGTGAATTGCAGCTTGGACTTTGAGATAAGTGGAGCACCTTAACCTGCAGAGAACCTCAGCAGCAGGTAATAACAAGTATCACTCAGAACAAAATATATGGCCAATCTACTAATGTACTGTTTGATTTATTCAACAGCTAAAACTCTAGCATGATTGTTAGAAACTTCATTTAAGAAGACAGAGTGAAGAGCTATACTTTCTCACAGTTTTTAGATCCAGGCAAATTTACAAATACAACTTTGAATGAAAAGAGGAACAAATCCCTTGAAGAAAGACTTCCTCTAAACTACTTAAAGCTTATGCCGTTTATCTTCCTCTAAAGTGTTACATCCATTAGGGGTGTTATATGTTGTTAAAAAAAATTATCTACACTTTCCTGTAGTAACAGACACTGTCTTTGGGGATTCTTATTGCCTGTGTTATCCAATTAGAGGCTTGCAGAGGTCAGGTAATAAATGGACCTTTCTGCTACTCATTAAACTACGTTCGTATTCTAGTTCAAAAATGCTAAAACATGTATCATCTATAAATATTTTCTAACATTACTGCATACCAGATAAGACTACGTTTTGCCATGTCTCAAGTAAACCAAGACACTCTTAAGATGTACAACTATTCAAAGGAGTTCTTGAAGTCAATCACAATGGACTATTGTTTTCTTCGCGTTGGATAGTTAATTTGTAATTTCCTAAGTCTATGTTGTAGAACTGCAGGAGAAAAATTAGGTACTTCTATTAATTCATAAGGCTACAAATTAAATCTTAAGTTATACTAACAAGTCTTTTAAATATCCAAAGGTCAACTTCCCTCTCTATTTCTTTCCTTAAAATCAATTTCCAATTGTTTATACTATTTCTATGTTCATGTTCTCAAGATTTTAATATTGACTTCAGGTTAAGTAACCATGTACTAAGTTCAAAGATTTTCACTACCAGGAAACAAGTCTCTTTGTAGCCCTCGACCAAAGATTAGGGATAAAGTCTAGAGACAGTAAGAAATCATTTCAACATATATTCAGTTTGTTTTAGTAGCTTAGAAATAAACTTTTTACATAAAAGTTTTGCTTTATTATGATTAAAGCTAAGGTATGAAGAACATATCCTGAGCATGTTCACTCTAAGTTAAATAATTTTTAATAAAGAAACCTCATTTATGCATGGATATGAATTTGTGTGTCATGTTTTATTTGTTCATGTATTTATTTTGATTTTTCAGGCAGAATCTCACTCATGATTTCTGTAGCCGAGTCTTTCCTTGAATGCAAAATTCTCATGCCTATACAATTTTTCTGCTGCTGGGACTAAAAGCATGTGCTATTACACTTCATTTAGTATAGTATTTTCTACTGCAATTCTTCCTGATAATATATAAAAGATTACTTTAGACAGAAGCAAAAAACACTCAAGTTCTTCCTTTAAAATGAAACTAGAACACAACATTTCTACCTTTAAACATCTACAAATAATATGAATGTTTACAAGTATATAGTAAAGGCAGTGGTGGTGTACACCTTTAATTCCAGCACTCAGGAGGCAGAGCCAGGGGAATCTCTTTGAGTTCCAGGCCAGCCTGGTCTACAGAGTGAGTTCCAGGACAGGTTCCAAAGCTACACACAGAAACCCTGTCTCGAAAAACCAAAATAAATAAATAAGTTAAGTAAGTAAGTAAGTAAATAAATAAATAAATAAAAGGTTAATTTTTCCTAAAAATACTCAGTGGTATAAAAAGTAGTATGTATATAAACAATCATTCATAACCACATAAACATATACGTATGGTTACTAGTTACAAACAATAACAATTACTTCTTTGTTTACTTGTTCTACCAAAGAATATCAGCATACAATGTGATACAAAACGACTTTAGAGAAAATAATGGGAGAATATTGTCAAACTCACACGTTATTTTAAGACTTGAAATTGGCAAGGACACAAAATATAACAGCAGCAAAGTGTTCAGTAAAAGTTGAAATCAGAAAAAATAGTAGGTAACTTTTTGATGTAATTGAACAAAGGGGTGAGAAAAGATACTATTTACTTATTTTATCAATCAAAGAAAGGGTATTGCACGTGCTAAGTTTTCTACCACCAAGTTCTCAGAAAATTGCTAATTTGAGGTCCTAACCATGATTCTAGGTCTATGCAACTTAAATATAGTGAACACTTTTAACCTACAACTAATAAGCAGCTTTTATAATTTACTGTTTTAAAGAAGTTAAACAGAAACAAAAATATTACAGCATACCTACTCTGAATACTTTAAAAATGACTATAGTATGGCAAATGCATATTCTCTCTCTGTCTCTCTCTGTCTCTTTTGCTTTTTGAGACAGGGTTTCTCTGTGTAATTTTGGTGGCTGTCCTGGATCTTGCTCTGTAGAACCAGGCTGGCCTCGAACTCACAGATTCCCCTGGCTCTACGTCCCAAGTACTAAGATTAAAGGTGTGCGCCACCACCACCCAGCTTGCATATTCCCTTTAATAGCATGCATGAGAACAAGGAAGTGAATACATTGCCAGAGACTACATTTCTATGTTCACTTTAAAACCAATGGAATGGAAACAGAAGGAACTGTTTTTTTCTTTCACTAACTGCTCCCAAACAACATGAAGCCTCTAAAATTGGGAAGTTTAGAAATTGGAAGAAACTTGGAAACCTGAATTATTTTGCGATGGAGAAAAAAATGCAAAACCTACCACTAACTCTCATATGAAATGGTTACATAAAATGAGAAATTGTCCAATACAATGAACTACTGATCTTAAGATGTATGGATTTTGTTTTAGTAGCACATGGATATCAGCATGAGTAATTTTTTTCTAACTTCTAAAATGGGGAAATCCATGAATATTACAGTCAGGCAAGTTTAGTTCATATTGTGTCCCTTGCGATTAATAGTGTAAAAAGGAAAATTAGTTCTCAAGCAAATTTTGTTAAATGACTAAAATTAAAAGTGTAACTTGACAACTGGGGATACAAAATGAAAAATATTAATGGATTACAGGAAATTATCTAAAGTACTTAGTAACTCATAAAAACTAAAGTTTAAAAAAATCAATTAAATTCATAGCTAACAAATTTTCACAAATGTTTACTGATGTGGATTTTAAAAGTCAAATTGCCTACGTGTATGGTGACACACACACCTTTAATCCCAGCAATTGGGAGATAGAAGCAGGCAGATCTCTGAGTCTGAGGCCAGGCTGCTCTACACTGCGAATTCCAGGACAGCCAGGGCTATCGAGACACCATCTCAAAAATAATCAGAAAATCAAAATGTCTAAATCAAAGTCTCTCATACAAATGTTCCCACAGCCACACTAAGAAAAAATTCTTTTAGTGAACAACTAAGTCAAACAACTAGGGATCACCAAGACTCTTACCTTTCAAAGTCATCTCATTGCTTTCACTTTGTAAAACAGTGATATTTTCTTTCCTTATTCACATGCCCTAGTAAAATTTGTAGCTACAAAAGACTAGGTTGTGACCATAGGATGTTTTGACTGTTGTAATACCGATGGCTTTCTAAAATACATTAGTATTTCATTTTGTACCACTAAACACCAACCAATGGATTTTTAGTCCAGCCATTCAACAAAAATTTGTTCAGAGTTAATTGTACTTATTTTAGACTTTCCATTGGGCACAGGGAAATCCATAAAACTGATGTTCATTACTTTCCCATGAGATTCATCAAAAATAGTTATTGGTGTTTGATTTCAATCTCAATATATCCACAAACCATTATCTAAATTGCTCCCAGAAAGAAACAGACCAAAATGTAAATATGATCAAGCACACTTGTGCTAACTGTTCACTGTCGCTATATAGAACACTACAGGTTTCTTATTTAATTTTGTGCGTGGTGGGGGAATTGTGGGGGCTGGACAACACAACATGGACTATTCATGTGAAGTCAGAAAAGAACTTGCGGGATTTAATTTTGTCCTTTCATCAAGTGGATTTTGGAGGGTGATTTCAGTTCAATAGGCTTGCCAGTTAGGAGTCTGTATAAGTTGAGCCATCTCCCTGGCCTAAATTTTTTAATGTTAATTTTCTATTCAGGAACTCTGATACTCAGTTCCAACACCACAGAAGAGTTTCTTTTGAAATTTTAATACAAGTTTGTGTATTTTCTGTAAGAATGGATACATCTGCATCTTTTTAACTACTGCAGCTCTTCTGTTTTGCTTGGGTTTTCATTATTGTTGGTTCAAGACACTGGTTATGTGTTCTGTTGAGTAAGTAATAAACAGTAGTGACAATGCTGGGTCCAGAGAATGCAACTATATTTCACTATGAAAAAGACACATTGAGAATTGTGGTTTTGAGGAAAGTAACATTTACTGGGAACAGAAGTTTTCCTATGCCCCCCATTTATAAAGTTTTTAACATGAATATAAAACAAATTTTATAAACACTCTATACCAATATAGATAGTATGTATCTTTCCTGTAACGTGATTATTTGGTGCATTATAGTACAAGATTGTCTAATATCAAACCATCCTTGCATTCTCAAGATAAATTTGCATTTCCTTGCTATTATTCTCTTTCCTCTTGCCTTCTCTGGGCTACACTGTAAGGGACTGTCTAAGGAGAGACTATTATTAAATATTTTAATAGTGTCCAAATTTCCCATAGGAAAATTAATTTCCTGAATAATGCATTTCAACAACTTATTTTCAGCTTTTAACACTGTCTTTTTTAAAAATCTATTCTTGTTTGATTAATTCCCTATTTTAATTTATAAATATCTTCTTTTATTCATCTATCTTTTTAAATTTACTAATTTATTATTCATCCATCTTTAGCTAATATTTTTCTGATTACTTCGGTTCATATTCAAAAATCTTAAAACATACACTATAACTTTAGACCTTCCTTTAAACTTAGTAATTTCACAGACGTCATTAACACAGCATATTTTATCTAAAGTGCTGTTCGTATGGCCTATACTTGTCCTGATTCTTTCTTCATCTTTTTTATTTCCTACAAAGGTAATTTTTAAGATATACTATCCTGTAAAAAGTAAGACCCTTTTGAGTATTTCAGTTAATTTTTTAACTTACAACTGCAGGAATACTATATTTAATAGGCAAACCAAAGGACAGCTTGAGATACATGATATCTGAATTACTTTTCTCATTGTGGTGACAAAATCCTGAAGGAAATATAAGAGAGAAAAGATTTATTTTATCTTTCAGTTTCAGAGGATCACACGCTAAGGAAGACATAGTGAAGTCCATGGCAGAAGAAGCCAGCAGCAGAGACATGCTCACAAGATGGTCAATCAAAAAGCAGAACAAACTAGAAGCAGAATGTGGAAACTTTAAAGTCCTACCTAATAGGTACTAACTTTGGAAAGCCAGTCCTTACATGCTAAAAGTTGCACAACCTCCAAAAATATCACCATGAGCTAAAAGAAGCAGCTCTGAAACACAAGACTCTGAAGACAGTTTACATTCAGGTCACTATAAGCCTACCCTTGTCTAGCAGCATTTGAGCTTCCACTGTCGGAAAGGATACTAAGGACCTTACTTTTGAAACAAACCTGCACACTCTCATTTTTAGGAAGTAATTTAAGTTCTTTTTAACCCACAAATGTAAAGTTCCTGACTACCATTAAGTGCTTCTCTATCATAACCCAAATTTTATTCATTTGTGGTATTCTTCTATACAAAATACATAGTATTCTTCTACAGAAAATAAATACACATTCAGTCTGTTTCCAAACTCAATGATATTATCTATTTTCTCCCCACAACATGTTAGTTTGAGATAGAGTATAGCTTAGTCTTTGATTACAGGGATACAAACCATGCATGCTTTTTATACTCTCTATAGGACAGTTTATCACGACTTTACATTTGAAGTACGTAGGTAACAAATAGCAAACTTGCCATGTCACTGTTAAAGGAAGGTCTTTGTCAATCATTTTAAACATGCATGACCTTGGCTCAGGAACCACACACAAAAAATTGTGATGAAACAATTCTGCATTTATATTTTAGAGGTATAATAAAAATGATCAAAAGCAGCACTTTTAGGAGCGTAATATTATATACAAATAAAATCAAGCTTGCTCAATAAATCATGGCCAGGTTTTGTGAGAGAAAGACAAATAAATCTGAAAAATCAAAAGGAAAATCCACAGTAAAAATGCCACCAATAGGTTGCAATATGAAAAATAAATTGACTAAAGTTAATGACATTAATTTTATCATACCGAGTAAGAAAAATATGAGTACGAAATTATAAAAACAGTGAATAAAAGTTGAAAATAAAACAATAAAATACTTAAAATATTATATTAAAGTCAAATTCTGAAAAATGTGGTATCCTGAAAAGCAATCCATATTCAGAAAAAGTGTAAGAATAATATGCAAAATCTTACCCTCATCAATATTTTGTTTAAAATATAGATAGGATTATGCACTATTTTGTGACTGGGAAGAAATGTCATTTGATAAACTGTCTGCTATACATGTGAAAGAATCAAGGTTCAGTCCGCAGAACCTATATTAAAAGAGGGCTAGAGAGATGGCTCAGCATTAAAGAGTGTTGTGCATGGTTCCCAGCATCCATCTCAGGTGGATTACAACCTCATCTCCAAGGGAGCTGATGCTTTCTTCTGGATTCTCAGATATCTGTACTCACATGTGCACTCTACCACCAACACTCATACATACACAAAAAACTAAAAATAAACAAACAAACCTTAAAGAAAGTGTACACTACCACACCTAGCCAATTTGATAATAAAAGTAATATTGATAATAAATGCTTTGTCAATATTAAGTTTAACATTCAGTATTAAATATTTAATATTTAAATTTTAAAATTTAATATATTAAATATGTATTAAAGTATTTATATAAATGAAGTTTCACATGAAAAATACAAAATACTGAAATTATTGAATTTATATGAAATTCACTTCAATTCTTTCTAGTCAAATGGAGAATAATTTATTTTAAAAATCAGTACTTCTGTAGCATGTTAATATTTCTCTCTGAAAGTATGATGAATACACGGTCAAATTTAATGGCTAAAAGGCACTCGGTTTTTAAAGTACATTAATATAATGTACAATCATCTACTACTTTGGATAACTGAGAATTCAGTCTTTGTTGTACAATAAGGAATCTTACCAGTATAATCCGTATTGTTGCTTGCCCACACAAATTCAAAGACCAATGACACATCAATATACAAAAAAAAAAGACAATATAAAGTTAATTGCTCTAAGGGCCTCAAAATGAAATACAAATAAAAAATAAAGGTAAAGTAATGACACACTATGTTGGTCCTGAATATAACTCTATTTCATAAAATATCTAAATGTTTTTCACATTTAAATTGAAAACACAATTTTAAAATTAGCAAATGAAAAATTAAACGAAGATTTAGCTTATTGTTAAAAACTGGTTATCAAGGAAATGCAAATTAAAATAATACTGATTTAAATTATCAAATAATTTTTAAATATAGAACACCATAACAAAGAAACTGAGCATGGTTTTACACATTTTGTTTTGTTTGTTTTTTCAAGACAGGATTTCTTTGGATACCCTTGGTTTCCCTGGAACTAGCTCTGTACACCAGGCTGGCTCTGAAAGCAGAGATACCACTTCTCTGCCTCCTGAGTGCTGGGATTAAAGGTGTACATCACCCCTTCTGGCTACACTTCTTTTTTATTACTTGGTTATTTATATGTTCTTCTGGCAGAATGGCACTATGTAGCACAGGCGGTCCTCAATATTGTGAGCCTCCTGCCTGGCCACCAGAATGCTGAATTTCAAATTTTTATTCCAAACCCAGCATATTCAACTGAACACACTTTCAGGTTTCTTGTGCATTTTATTACTTCTTATACTTCTTATGAACATTTGCTTCTTAAGCAAAAACTTTCACCCGTGGTATTTTCAAATGACAAATGTACAGAGATAAATATGAATAATTAATATACTTTAATAGTAAAAAATAATATAACAACATGCTAAAGGAATGGTAAAATAACTGGTTTATCTTTTTAATAAAGTTATCAATAAAATCATAGATTACCAAACAATTGATTGTTGAATAAATGAAATAGAAAAAACAGTAAACAGATTACTAAAAGATCACTCTGGACTAAGGAGATGACTCAATACATAAAGTGCTTCTTGTATGAGCATGAGGACTTGAGGCTCCGAGACAGACAGACAAGAGACACACTTACCACCACCCACACACTCACACACACACATACCCCCTCACATACACTCTTCCTTTAAATACCCTGAAATCCGTATTACACATATCAAATCAGGCTCAAAAAACTATAGCAAGGCAACAGAAAGTCTTGGGCATCTCCTACTAGTCATTTTGTTTGGTAAAATTGAAAGAATAGCTTGAAAATAAACAAAATGTTCTCTGTAAGCTAACCTGAAAAAAAAAAAAAACTAAAAAGAATGGCCTTTTGGTGCAGACAAATATCAATTATGTAGATGTCAGAGGAGTAACAAAGTGGTGGAGCACATGCTCAGAATATTTAAGACCCTGGGTACAAAAACCATCACCAAAACCAGACATTGACACACATAATATGCCTGAAGTGTCAATGTATACATTAGCAGATTCTACATAGATTACTGACTGTCATACTTTATACAAGAAATAAAAACATTTAAAAATTACCTGCATTGCACTTTTCCCCAGTTTCACCACTTCAAATAATGTGACAGGATCTCCATCACCATTCTGTTGAGGGTGTCCGTTAGCTCTTCCACGACCTGCCCCTCTAACTCCAGCTTCAATTCTGCTCTTTTCTCCTGGAGATTTTCGAGGTTTCTTATTTGTAGACTGAATTAAAAGATAAAGAAAATTACACTAAATGAAGACTTACTTCTGTTTTTTATAAACAAAGGTGTTTGAAATACTATAGGTCATAGATCAATCCTTACACAAAAACAAAACATTTAAAATTTTTTTGTAATCAAAAAATTACAGCACAAACATCAAAATTTAAGTTTATAAAGATATGAAAATAAAGTTTAAAATCTCATTAGGTATTTTATGCAACAATGTTTAATTATTTAACCACATCTACTCTTGACTTCACCATCTTTATATCTTCAATATATACTCCTGCATCTTGAGAATCCTGGTTTACTAAAACATTTCTGAGAAGTCTGCATTTCCAATTTCTTTCTCTACTGAATTACTCAAAAATTCTTAGTTTTTTCAACAAATATTCAGTGGGCATTCTTGGAGCTGTTCAAGACACCAGGGATACAGTAAAATCAAAATAGTTCTGCCCTGATGTAGCCTAAATTTCACCTACCTCCTGCTCCCAGTTATTTCTTTTCTTTGCTTTTATAAGACACAATCTCATATAGCCAAACCTAACCTCAAACCCACTATGTCATTGAAAAAACAACCCAAACTCCTGATCTTCCTTTTATCTCCCAAGTGCTGGTATTACAGGCATGCACCATTGTGCTGTTTATGCAGTGCAGGGATAGAACCCATGGCTTTGTGCATGCTAGGCAGACATTCCGTCAACTGAGATACACCCCAGCCTACCGGGTTTTTCAACATTAATACTACCTACCACTGTATCTTAAAGTCAGGAGTAATAAGAGAAATATATTTCTCACTTTATCCAATTGCTTCATCAAACTAACCAGCATCAATTTTGCTAAATGCAAAATTAAAAGAAATAGACATTATCTATTTCACAACTACTTCCTACTCCCAGTTATTTCTCTTTTGTTTTTCCAAGACACAATCTCATATAGCCCAGGCGAACCTCAAACTCGCTAGGTAGCTAAAGAGTTTCCCATAATTCTTTAAAAAGTCACATAATTTCTTCCTTTCCTCTCAGGTATATTGTCCCTTCCTATACTATATTTATTGTCAATTGGTTTTAACCAGAGTCTTGGTTAAGCATCTTTTCAATCATTATACTTTTTTGAATAATTCATTAAAGCCCTATTCCAACAACCAATCTTAAGCCTCTTGTCTCCAGATCTATCCTTATTTATCTTACTTTATAATGCTGGAGCTGGCCTCTGTAAACATTATACTATTGCCATCTGCTGCAGTATTAGCCTATATAAACATAGGCACTGTAGGAACATTACACAGCACAGCGGGGTGTGTGTGTGTGTGTGTGTGTGTGTGTGTGTGTGTGTAGTGGTGGGGTTCTCTACATGATTGAGTGAGCTCTGTCAACTCGGCACAGTTTATAGAGTCCTCTGAGCACTATCATAGTCATCAACTTCCTTTTTTTTTTTTTTTTTTTTTTTTTCGTTTTTCGAGACAGGGTTTCTCTGTGTAGTTTTGGTGCCTGTCATGGATCTCACTCTGTAGACCAGGCTGGCCTCGAACTCACAGAGATCCACCTGGTTCTGCCTCCTGAGTGCTGGGATTAAAGGCGTGCTCCACCACCACCACCACCACCACCACCACCACCACCACCACCACCACCACCACCACCACCACCGGCCAACTTCCATTCTTAAGAAGCAATAACAAGCCAGACAGTGATGGTGCACACCTTTAATCCAGGCACTCAGGAGGCAGAGGCAAGTGGACCTCTGAGTTCAAGCGTAACCTGGTCTACAGAGAACATGCTGTCTATTAATTTTGTTATTTATGTAGACATCTGGAGCATTTCATTTTTACTATTAATGTATTTCATAAGCCATCTACAGCAATACCAAGAAAATACCTTGGTTGTTTTTTCTTTATAGCTATTACATTCCATTGCATAAAGTTTAGCCATTAACTTGCTAATGGACAGTTCATTTTAATTCTTTCTTTTACGCCAGAGGAGGTTAGGGGGTGGCAAAAAAGAATAATCAAACTAATGTCCTTGCCTTTATTTTTTTTTAAATACCAAGATAACAATTCAACACAGGCTGAATTAGGACAAGCTGCAGAGAAAAAGAAAGAAAGCACAGAACAGGTAGAATGCTTAGTATGTGGTTGGCCCCTAACTGGAAATTAAAGATAAAAATAATTAGGAAATTTTGAGTATAGCCTGTTAATTGAATTATGGTATCAGGTTTTGAGCACTATATAATACCCTTGCTCTTAGAAAATATGCACTCAAGTGTGTACAGCTCACTTGACACCCATACAATAGAGAGTAGTGGAAAGTCCTGAAAAAATGGATGTACCTATAACTGTAACAGCAGTAAACAAATGGAGAATCTATAGTAATCTTAAATTGGACAATAATTTATTAAACAGAATTATGGAAGAAAATAACAAATTAGACTTTATGAAATTTATATTTTTTTATTCTTTAACACAGGAAAAGAACTGCTAAGCATATAAAATACTATTATTTCTTCTGTTGAATCAAAATGTTGTTTTTAATCATAAATCAGCTGACCATACAGGGATGACTCTCCCTCTAAACTCTATTTTATCCCACAGTTCTGTCATTGTACAAACACCAATGAGCTTTGGTTTCTAGAGTTTTATGATAAGAATTGATAACTAGCAGTAAAAGTCCAGCTTTGTGCTTTTTTTGTATTCAATGAGAGACTCTACATTTTTCTGTATGCAGTTTTTCAGAAACACTGCTGAATTATTTATGAAAATAAATGTTTTAGAAAAACAAGAAAAAAAACTGACAACTTAAATATAAAACTCATGAAATGTGTTTAAAAAAATCACCAAATAAATACAAATAAAAACAAAATCACAAAGTATTATATACTCACTAGAAAGGTTGAACTAGAAATGATTAAAATACTAAAATAGCTGGGTGGTGGTGGCACACCACCTTTAATCCCAGCACTTGGTAGGCAGAGCCAGGTGGATCGCTTTGAGTTCCAGGCCAGCCTGGTCTACAGAGTGAGATACAGGTCAGGCACCAAAACTACACAGAGAAACCCTGTCTCGAAAAACAAAAAACAAACAAACAAAAAACAACAATAAAAACTAAAATATTGGATGTGTGACAAATGAAATCACTCTATATTAATGGTGAGACTATAAATTGATGTAATCATTGAAGGAAAATATTTAGTGAATCCAAATTTATACATACATCCTATGAACTATTAATTCCAGTTCTGTATGTATGTGTGTATATTCGAAAGAAATGCACATTAGTAAACAAGATAGATGTATTCAAATATATTAACATATTTATAGATAATAGTCATACTGGAAAACAATGAAAAGACAAAATAAATATAAGTATATACATGACATCAAACACTAAACAGCAATTTAAAAGAACAAATTACTAATCACATAATGGGGCTTTCTGAACAGAAGAGTAGGCAAAAAATACACAAGAAAACATAAATACATTTATATAAAATTGAAAAATACAGCTAAGCTTGAAATTTTCAAAACTGCAATTAGCTCAAAAGGTCACAATGAAATTTTTCTAGCACAATGAAAATGGTCCCCTAAGTGTCCTTCATCAGTATCAGTGGGAGCTTTTGTATTTAAAGGTAGTTAAGTCCTTTCTCTGATAGAGTACTTCAATATAGTCTATATATACATTCCCCTATGTATTTTAACTCAAATCTTAATTACTTACAATATGTAATATAATGTTAATACTATATAAGTAACTATGTCCATCCCCATGCCCATCGCCCCATTGTGGTGCTAGAGACTGAAACCAGGGTCTTATATATGCTAGGCAAGAACTCTACATTTCCAAATGTTTTCAATGGTTAGGTGATACAAAATCCTTAAAACCAGAATCTTCAGAGTCAGATCCATAATGTGATCTTGGTTATGGTTACATGAACACACAAGTAAAAGTACTAGACTTGAATATACTCTTAATATTTTATAATTTATATACATATACAAACTTAGAAAAACCTGTAAATTCAAGTCCTCTGACAAAAATCAAATACTGCTGCTCTGCTAAAGGAACTTAGCATAAAATGACTCCTAATATCATTCTGCTATATACTCATAGGTCAAGATCTTCCTCATTCATCAGAGAAGCTCCTTCCTGCAGTACATGAGAGCAACTAAACAATGTGTAGGAGTGAAAGATCTTAGACACTCAGTCCTAAATGGTTATCTCCATCAAATCCCTGCCCTCAGTGCTCAGGGAAGTCTTCCTGAGAGGAGTCAGAAAGACTATAAGAGCTAGTAAGGATGGAGGACATCAAGGAAAACAAAGCCTTCTAAACACAACAGGACTGACCCACATATGAACGACCAGCCCTGCATGTAGGCCTAAGCTATAGACACAAGTTCCATTAGCATGCTGCATGGTAGTTTGGGGTTTTGCTCATGCAGACAAAAATGGTTAAAAATACAGAATAAGGACAGATTCAGACCAACAAAAACCTCTTAATGGTTCACAGTGTGTTTAAAATATACATAGGTTTGGGAGAGAAAAGAGAAGGTATAAACAGTCATAAAGAAATACATAGTTTTAAAATAATAAAGTTTGTAAAATGGGAGTAATGTAAAAAGAAAAAGCCACACAAACATGGAAAATATACAGAGAATCTGGATAATGCATGTTATTGTGTTGTCTTTGAATTGTTTGACTGCTAAGGAAGGAGCAACAGTTACTTTGGAGAAGAGGTTATGCTTTTGTTTCCACAAGAAATGAGAGGCTGTGGATTCAATCTGGGTTAAAAAAAAAAATAAGGTTTGATGGATGAAGACTTTCTGAAAAATCTCCAAAGGGAGATTAACCAGATTATTCAATGTTTCAGAGTGTCTCTATTGCAATTTCCTGATTTCTGCATCTAGAATAGCTTCAAGGCTGCTGGCTGACATGATCCAGCCTCACAGAATACTCCAGTAAGGATTTAAAGATAATCTTGAATTTTCTCAGGTTCCCTCAAAGATTATCAGCACACCCAATCAGCAGGAAATAGTTTAGAGAACTACGTACACATAAAAAAAATAAATTATGAATGTTTGCCATCATTTAGGAAGGTTGTTTGAAAGTTGTTATGGATAATGGTCAGGAAACAAGCTAAACAAAGGAGAATAGATTCAGGTATCTGGTTCTAAAAAGAAAAAGTGTGGGTATAGAAATGATAGGATAAAAAGGTAGATTATTCAATCTACTTTAATCCAAAAAAATTATTAATCTTAAGTATTTTACATTGGTATAGGTTTTGGTTTATTGATACAAATTTTAAAGTTAATTTTGTTATGCTGCATGTGTATTTCTACTATTGTTTAGAGTAGAAATATATAATGTTTATATATTTCATTTTAAAATGAGCTGCATAATGAAGAAACACATATTAATAGTCATGTTAGTTATGATTTCAAGGTAATACTGAGATATATTTCAGATAGATATGTAATCTTCGAACACTTCAAAGACCTACAGGATATGGCATTTAAAATGTTTTAAATAAACATTTATATATCTGCTCCTGGCAGCACCAATCTACTTCAGAGAAGATGATGCGCATTGAAGAAACTCCATATAAAGTTTGTTTTCTTTTTTCCAAAACTGGCCTATTGGGAAAGAAACTGCCCTTGCTTTGACTCCTGACAGTAAATACCCTGTCCAATCTGGACAAGCAGGACACAAAGAAAAGCAACTGCTGAACTTTGCCAAGACAGGGTAGGATAGTCCTTCAAAATTTCCTTCTTGTGAAAAAGGTCTGTCACACATTCTAGGCCTTTAGGCCAGAGATGGATGTCCTAATGTTGCAGAGAAACTTTGGGTGACTGCCCAGGAGTCTGATGTCCCTGTCATTAGATGGCATTTCATCCTTCTGAAGTCTTTGATGGAGCTGAAGACTAGATAGTCATAGTTATAATTATTCTTAGCTGTGATAAAAGGGTAAATTAGATATAAAACTTTAGACTCACCAAGACACATTAGATAATTAAATGTTTTCTCTGATTTTGTCAAATACAAGTAGAGTAGATATTGTAACAATAATTCTTAATAACTTCTTATTGTATACAATTTTACTATGTTAAAGTTAAAACTTTCCTTTTTAGTTAGACCAAAATGGGGAAATGATGTGGAACAATCCTTTTCCACACTATGAATATGTATTACTCTCATCGGTTAATAAAAAGCTGACAGGCCAGTAGCTGGGCAGGAAGTTACACAGGAAAGTCAAACTGAGAATGATGGGAAGAAGGAGTGCAGAGTCGGAGAGATGTCAGCCAATCATCAGGCAAGCAGGACATGTAAAAATGAGGTTACAAGTCATGTTAAAAATGTGGAAAAGCATAAATAGAATTATGGGTTAATTTATAGGTTAAATGTAAGAGCTAGTTAGTAATAAGCCTGAGCTACCAGTCAAGCATTTATAATTAATATAAGTATGTGAGTGATTATTTAGAAGTGGCTGCAGGACGGGGAGGGACAGAGAAAATCCTCCACCTACACACTTCATTGAAATTTTCCAGTTTTCAATATTCTAGCATTTGTTTGTTTGTCGTACGCCCTCCATCCCCCACATCTTTGATCATTTGAGAGTAAAATACTAACATTACAGTCCCTAAGTAAAGGGATTCTTCTATATACCATGTACAATTATCAAAACTCAATAATTAACATTAAATTCTTCTATCTAATCCACAGACTCCAAAAAAGCTTCTACAGTTATCCTAATTTTTGTCAAGAGCAGAGGTATTTTTGCTCATAGATATGAACTAGGGGAACCTAGAATATTACG
The DNA here is from genome assembly GCF_004664715.2 of Peromyscus leucopus. NCBI lineage: Eukaryota > Metazoa > Chordata > Mammalia > Rodentia > Cricetidae > Peromyscus > Peromyscus leucopus. The sequence goes on along the minus strand of NC_051069.1, from coordinate 89,270,859 downwards.
TACAAAGGCTTGTTTCTTCAATGGAAGGAATGCAAAACCCATTTCCACCAAGAAGACTGGAGTAGACAATCTTTCTAGCCTGGTGACCTTTATGAAATCCAGCATGAGACCCTCCTTCAGACTCATTCTCCTACAATCTATAGAATCAACCTTTACTGAAAGTATCAAATGTACTTTACAAAGAGTTTCAATGTAGTCATGCCAGATCTATATTTAGCTTACTTTGTTCCTCAAACAGAATTAGGAACGCATTGTTGTGTTTGCGAAATTCAGTTCATCACAACAACAGTTTTCATCAAACAGTCTTGTGTTTAAATAAGCCTACAACAAACCTATCAAGGTTAGACAATTAAAGTTTGACTCAACACAGGCTACTGAGTTGTGTTGTGCCAAATTCATGTCTCTCTGCAGGCTGTGAAGGTCACAGAGACTTATCCACCCACCCACTCCAAGCACAGTTGTATGGCAAATGATCCAAACTGAGGACGAATATATTTACTTGACATTTAGTAATATCTCAATTTGTTTTAACTCACCAAAACACATAAATGAGCCCAACTGCTCGTGAGGCAATGGATTAGAGTTGACCATTGTTTGAAGTGCTGTTTTAAAAGTGTTTTTAAAAATTCTATGGTTAAGCCAGGCAGTGGTGGCACATGCTTTTAATTCCAGCACTCGGCAGGCAGAGGCAGGCAGATCTCTGTGAGTTTGAGGCCAGCCTGGGCTACAGTGTGAGATCCAGGAAAGGCTCCAAAGCTACACAGAGAAACCCTGTCTCAAAAACAAAACAACAAAAACAAAACAAAAATTCGATGGCTAATAGGAAGCTCTTAGTATAGGCATTCCTTCTGATAATAATTCTGCTATACGTAAGTATAATATAGGAATAGGGCTCTTTGATCCACCTAATCTGGAGCTACTGGATACTTCTTTGGTGATCAGGCTGCTTGCACAAACAGCCAGCCAGACTCCCTTTTTTTTTTAAGAAAGCACCTGGACAACTGCAGCTGCAACATAGCTCCAGTTCCTAAAGCAGTGATTCTCAATCTTCCTAAGGCCACGACCCTTTAATACAGTTCCTCATGCTGTAGAGACCCCCAACCATAATAATTTTTTTTTTTTTTGAAGACAGGGTTTCTCTGCATAGCTTTGCGCCTTTCCTGGAACTCACTCTGTAGCCCAGGCTGGCCTTGAACTTACAGAGATCCGCCTGCCTCCGGCTCCCAAGTGTTGGGATTAAAGGTGTGCGCCACCACCACCACCCAGCGGTCATTATTTTTGTTACTACTTCATAACTATAATTTTGCTGCTGTTATGAATCATAATGTAAATGTTTTCTGATGGTCTTAGGTGACCCCATGTGTAAGGGTCATTCAACCTCCAGAGGGTTCATGACCCACAAGTTGAGAAACGGTGTCTTAAAGGTGTGGTCTCTGATGTTACCATTTCAGTTTACACTGGATTTTCTGTCACTACAAGTCACAGAAAACTCTAGATGACACTGCCGCCTTTGATTCTAGCCAGAGGGGCAGTATTTTGTCTAGTGGTGTAGCACAGAGATCATTGTGACAGGAACAAAAGGGAGCAGTGCGCTGACTGGTGTAAACGCAATCCTACAGTTATATGGAGGCCTACTGTAATTATTGTACATTCCTCATTTCTGACTATATATGCAGGCTACTTGGCACATCTGATGGGCTGATTGGGAGACACTTCTTTGGCCAACTCTCCCTAGGTTACATTAGGTTCCCCAAAACTTCAGCTTGTCTTGCTAACTCTCTCTGCTAGCTAGTAATAGGTAAGGAGCACTAGTGACAACAGAATAGACTACTCTGACAAATGCAAAAGGCTGAGCCATGACACCCAAGGCAAAACCAAAAGCAGAACTTCAAAAAGCACATGACAGTGGCACATCCAGCAAAGACTACTGCCATCCTCATGGCTTATTGATGGGAGAGAAGAAGCCACAGAAACTTTAAGGCCCTGATAGTGGCAAATGTGCAGTCTGATGAATGGTAACAGAGCTGCAGCAGCTGAATAGTGACAAAACCAACTGCAGCTGCTGCCACACTTACAGCAGCAGCAATAGCCCTTAATAATAACTCATTTAAGCTGGGTTCTGAAAGATTTCTCATTACATTTTTTAATTTAAAAGGCATTTTTGGCTGGGCAGCATTGGCGCACGCCTTTATTCCCAGCACTCGGGAGGCAGAGCTAGGTGGATCTCTGTGAGTTTGAGGCCAGTCTGGTCTACAGAGTGAGATTCAGGACAGGAACCAAAACTACATGGAGAAGCCCTGTCTCGAAAAAAACAAAACAAAACAAAAGCATTTTTGTAAGATAGTACATAAGTAACTTCTCAAACTTGTGTTTGTGTCCAATCTCCTGAGCTCAATGATGAGCTCTTTACTACAGCTGAAAGTTAACCATGCCCAATGTTTAAAAAAAATTTTTTTGAATTTACTTAGTATGTGTCTGTGTAGAGTACATATGGAGGTCAGTGGGCAACTTGCAGGACTTGAATCTCTCTTTCCACCATGTGGATCCCAGATTTTGAACTCAACAGCACAGCTTGGCAATAACAAGTGCCTTTACCCACTGAACCACCTTATGAGCCCATCCACAACAACTTTTAACATATTGTTTTGAAAGGTTTAAATTTTTTTACTTTATGCGAATTCTTTCTTTAAAAACATACACACAGACAAGTGAGCAAATTAAAAATGTCTACATGTTGTCCTTACTTAAAAGAGTCTGTGTAAGCCGGGCGGTGGTGGCGCACGCCTTTAATCCCAGCACTCGGGAGGCAGAGCCAGGCGGATCTTTGTGAGTTCGAGGCCAGCCTGGGCTACCAAGTGAGTTCCAGGAAAGGCGCAAAGCTACACAGAGAAACTCTGTCTCGAAAAACCAAAAAAAAAAAAAAAAAAACATTTGTACTGCTATTTTAAATTTTACATTCACCCCTAAAAATTTAAGATTCCAGAAACATTTCTGTGATCATTTCATTTACCAAAATTACTTGTAGAACTCAATATACAGATTATAAGTTATTAGAAAGCAGATTTTCTCATGAAATACATTATTATTTATTCACCATACAATTATTATGTACCAAAGAAATGAAAAAAGTTGATTAGCTACCTATCACCACAAAGTGGCTTTTAAACCAAGAACTCCCTTAAGATGTACTTTTTTGATAGCCTATTAAGATTTTGCCAATCTCAACAGTTTCAAGTATGCACACAGACAGAAGAAGAGGGAGATAGAGAGAAACTAAGAGAGAATCAGATACAGACAGATACATGTGGAATATTACTTTAATTAGGCAAAGATGTATTATATTTGTTTATGCTGCAGGATATTACTTTAATTACCTGAAGGTTTCTTATATTTGTTTGTGCTGCTTCTGTTAACGATGCAAAGATGTGTTGTATTTGTTTATGCTGCATTTGTTTAAATAGGTAAAGATGTGTTGCATTTGTTTCACCTTGCCTGCCTAAGGCACCTGATTGGTTTATGAAAAAGCTGACTGGCCAATAGCTAGGCAGGAAAGGGATAGGTGGGGCTGGTGGGCAGAGAGAATAAGCAGGAGCAGATATTTAGGCTCAAAAGAAGAACAAAGAGAACAAGGGAGAAAGAGAGGCACATGCCTGGGGCCAGAAGCCAGGCAACTGCATGCCAGCGAAGGAAGTAGGAAAGTAAGATAGACGATTGATGGATGGATGGATGGATGATAGATAGATAGATAGATAGATAGATAGATAGATAGATAGATAGATAGACAGACAGACAGACAGACAAAGGTAAAAAGTCCTGAGGCAAACATAGATAAAGGGAAACAGATTAAGTTATAAGAGGTAGCAAAAAAAACAAGCATAAGATAAGGCCAATCATTCATAACTAATAATAACTCTCCATGTCATGATTTGGGAGCTGGTTGTTGGCCCAAAAAGAGAAAGTCTGCTACAGGTATATACCAAAACCCAAGCATCACACCTCTCTGCTTCCTGTGATAGGATACAAGGCAAATAGCCACCTCATGAAATTGAGGTTATGCCTCCTCACTCCCTTCCAACTATGAACCATAATGAACCAACAATTCCTGCCCCAGGAAACTTTTGTCAAGCATTTGGTCAAAGCAACAAGAAATTAATTAATTAATACATGGGTAAAAAATAAACTCTTGTACTTCATATTCCATAAATAACATACGAGAAATATCCACAATTCACAGGGCTAGTAATATAGAGAGATACATAATATCTTTATCTTACTCCCTATTCACTGATTTTATATAAACTCTGAGTGTGAAAATAGTTGCTGTCCAATTACAACTAATGTATATTGACATATTTTGGGGTAGCTTAACACAAAATCATTATATATATATGTATATATACATATATATAATAAAAAGATACAGAAAAAATACACAGTTGCAAATTTTAATGAGTATGTAAACTATTCCTACATAATGGCAAATGTTTGTAATCCTAAGCATTTGAAGGCATCAGGATCATGAGTTTAAGCAAACTCAGGCTGCAAAGAAAAACTGTATGCTATCTGCATGTAGTTATATATAGCTACATATATGACAAAAGAAATCAAACTTTAATATATTTATTTTCTATTGAAATTTGTTTTCAAATAAGTTCTAGAAGGGCTTCTAAAGAGGGGAAGATTAACAATAGTAATCAGGAAAATGTTCACAGAAGAATAAGATGCATGGTAGTACTTCATTGATTCATAAATTAGTCTATTAGTATTATGGAAAATGGCATAACTATAATTTCAAAAGACGTTTCAAGAAAGACAAAAAACTAAACCAACAGAAGTCATAGAGAAACTAATGTGATGGCACTCATCTGCAAGTCCAGCACTGAAGAGGCTGAAGTGGAGGGCAGCTGATAATTTGAGCCAGCATGAAATAAATAGCAAAATCCTATCTTGAAAGAAAAGCAAAATCCTACCTGGAAATTGATAAGTATAACTGGCTAAAATCAGAAAAAACACAATAAAATATTAGAATGCAAGGCCATTGCTTCATTTTGGACAGAGAAAAGTAAGATCATTCTGAAAGCATTATCAAAAATAGAACAAAAGAATAAAAGATAGGTAGAAAAGTAACACTGAATATTCCAATAAAATGAGACATAAGAAAATATGGAATAGAACATTACAAAATAAATATACAATTTCAATATAAAACAATTTTAAATAAGAGTATCACACAACTTAAAAGGTACAATTTTATTAATAAAATCATATTAGTCTGTTATTATTTATCACTTTGCCTTCATCACCCATGGATATAAATGTTTATGAATAGTATTTTTAAATTTACATTTCCTAATAGCCTATGCCAATAATAAAATTCAATAATGTTGAAAACAGATGAACAAGACATATAAGTGAGGTCAGAATTATATTATTTTCTAGATTTTCATAATCACACCATGTGGTAGTTTGAATGTAACTGCTCCCATAAGCTCATAGAGAATGGCAGTATTAGGAGGTGTGGCTTGTTGAAGTAGGTGTAGCCTTGTTGGAGAAAGTGTCATTGTGGGAATGGACTTTGAGGTCTCTTTTGCTCAAACGTCTCTCATTGTGACTTTCAGACAATTTCTGTTGCCTGTAAAATGTAGGACTCTAAGCTACTTCTCCAGCACCATGTCTGCCTGCATGCCGTCAGGATCCCCATCATGATGACAATGGACTGAACCTCTGAAACTGTAAGCCGTCACCTCAAATGTTTTCCTTTATCACAGTTGTTGAGGTTACAGTGTCTTATCACAGCAAAAGAAACCCTAAGACACACCATGACCTTCATTTCAAAGATGTACACAGTAAATAATGTATTAGAAGTAAACTGGTGGCTAGGTGTGGTGGCACATGCCTTTAATCTCAACACTTAGGAAACAGAGGCAGGTGAATCTCTGTGAGTTCAAGGCTAGCTTTATCTACATAGTGAATTCTGTGGTGATATATTGTGTACCCTAATAAAATTTGCCTGAAGATCAGAAAACAGAACAAGCCACTAGATTAAACAGGCCAGGCAGTGGTGGCACATACCTTTAATCCTATCACTCAGGAGGCAGAGATCCATCTGGATCTCTGTGAGTTCAAAGCCACCATGGACTATAAGAGATTGGCTCAGACTAGGAGAGAAAACAGAGTCAGGCAGTGGTGGCACACACCTGTAATCCAAGTACTGGCTGGGCAGAGAAAAGTATATAAAGTGTGAGGAGACAGGAACTAAAGATTTTTTGGTGGAAGCGTCCTTTCTGCTAGAGGCTTTTTCAGCTGGAGGACTCAGAGGAATTAGAAGATTCATGGAACTGGTGAGGTGAGAAGTAGCTATGGCTTGGTCCTTTGTCTCTCTGATCTTTCAGCAAAATTTATTAGGGCACACAATATATCACCACAGAGTTCCTGGTTAGCCAGGGCTCTCTAAGAGCCTGTCTCAAAAAACCAAACCCCAAAACAAACAAAACAAAAGTAAATCGGCATCATGCCTGCAACTTAATCTAAAACAGTTCAAAAATAACAAAAGGTATACCATGGGTCTTATATATATTGCAAAAATGATTGATATGCACTAAATATGTATTTTCATAGGTGTGTATATATTAAAAATGCACAAATGCAGAAGACAGTATCATGAAGCAAATATAGTAAAATTGATAACATCTGGTCAATCTACATGATGGTATCATGGAAATTTCTTATAAAATTCTTAGAACCTTCAGTGTCTGAAATTATTTCAAAATAGAAATTTTTTAAATATTAAGGAGGGAAGTCTGATGTAATAACTAAATATTAATATAATAAGCATTTATTGAGCAGCTGCTAAAGATAAAAGTGTAGTCCACAGGAGTAATATTTGACTGCCTGAACCTGTACTAAACACATAAGACACGCAAAGACAGAGATATCTTTTCCTTCCATTATTCACTAACAAAACAGTATGATATCTATCTACGTATCAGTTACACTATACTAAGTTTTTTGATCTGTGAGTCTGACTAAATATTCAGGAGGATATATGCAAAACTGTACCACTTCATAAGAAAAAGAGTTAAGCATTTAGGGATCTATTATGCCTGGAGCATATTAGAACAGGTATCCCCTGGAGATACTAAGGGATGACTATACCATGTTAGATAGCAATAACATTAAGGAAATAAAAAAAAATGTACACCAACACATACACATGAGGAGGATCTATAATGGTAAATGTCATCCTTAGGGAAGGTATCAATGAAAAAGAATGACATGAGCAGTAATTGAAATGAAGAAGAGTGGAAGCTATATAGATATTGGATACAAAACATAACCAACAAAACTCAGGGAACATTCTGAAACAGCATCCAGAAATAAGAAACAAGCCTCATAAATGTGATAAAAGCATAATAATGGCAGTTTGCAGCTTAAAAGCAATGATAAAAATTTGAAAAATCATTTTTTATAGATTTGCTAAGAGACTGCATACTATCTGAAGAAGCAAACTAAGGGTGGTGATTCTTATTCCTTGGGCAACTAACTACAGAGAAAACTTTACTCTGCACAAAGTGGTAAGCAGGAAATAAGCTCTGGAATTTCATTTTTGAAAAATCTATGGTTTACAAAAAAATTAAATGAAGAACTGCAGAGACATCTGGATATGAATCTGTGCTCCAAGGGAAAAGCTGAGGTATATTTCCCTGAGACAAACATCCGAGGAATGTCAGCCTAAGTCCTAAGACTACATACAGATCACCAAGAGAATGATGGCTATTGTAAGATATGATGGCATATCAGTTAAATCACAATGTTATAATCGTTACACCATATCATGTGTCTGTTTAGAGGTTACAGGAATTTTAATGCATTTTAGATACCACAAAAGAATGTGGCAGCTGTGATTTGAGAAAGCCTGTGGTATCGTTTTCCAATACCATATACTTACTTAACACATACTAAACTTAATCTTTTTTGTTTTTGTTTTTTGAGACAGGGTTTCTCTGTGTAACTTTGCGCCCTTTACTGGAACTCATTCTGTAGCCCAGGCTCACCTCAAACTCACAGAAATCCACCTACCTCTGCCTCCCAAGGGCTGGGATTGGGATTAAAGACGTGCTCCTCCTCCTCCTCCTCCTCCTCCTCCTCCTCCTCCTCCTCCTCCTTCCTCCTCCTCCACCACCACCACACACCACCACCACCACCACCTGGCTTAAACTTAATCTTAAACATGTACTAAAAATACAATTATTTCAAACATTTTAATTTTCATCATTATGTTGATTGTAGTGACATTTGCTATTGATACTTGTAGCAGGAATCTTAAAAGTTCTTATTAATAAAACAAACCTGAGGCCAGGTATTGGGGGTGAACGCTGGAAGATGAGAGAGACAGAACAAGCCACAGCTAACATCACCTGGCCAACTTCTCAGCTGATCTTGTTTCCTAAGACTGGAAACTTCTGTGTCCTCATCCCAATGGCTCTCATCTGAACGGCTGCTCGAAAGCCTGAAAGCTTAACCATCAAAATGCTTAACCATCCAAATGCTTCTAGTTTCTGGTCCTCACGCCTTATATACCTTTCTGCTTTCTACCACCACTCCCTGGGGTTAAAGGCTTGCTTTCTGGGATTAAAGGCGTGATGAGTCACCATGCCTGGCTGTATCCTGGATTTCTGCCACTGGAATGCTAGGATTAAAGGCATGTGCTACCACTGCCTATCCTTTATGTTTAATATTGTGGCTGTTCTGTCTCTGGTGGTTTGTACTGTCTCTGACCCCAGATAAGTTTATTAGCATGCACAATATTTGGGGGAATACAATACCACAGATACTGTTATTATTTTAGGGTACTATGAACTACAGTAAGCATAAAAGGTGACAAATTTATACTTTGTGTGCTCTGACAGCTCCAATGACTGTACATCATCCTTTGTATTCTCTTTAAACTTCCTTATTTCCGGAGCTGCAGTAATACTGAAATTGAGTCCCCTAACAACCCTACACTAACCTCTCAGTGTTTAAGAGGCCCAAGTCCCTTATTTAAAATCAAAAAGTTTGTTTTTCTTTATAGATGGCATGGAGTTGTATCTTTTTCTTCCTTTCCTTTTTTTCCCCCCCTTCCCTTCTTTTTTTAAAGGCAAGGTTTCACTGTGCAGGTACGGTTGGTCTGGAACTCACTATATAAACCAGGTTGGACTTGAACTCTGAGATCTGCCTCCTAGGTGCTTAAAGGTATTCACTATCTCACCCAAATTAAAAGTTCTAAATGATTGTGTATGATAAAAAGATATGTCCAAAGCTGAGAAAGGCAAAAAGACCTCTTGCACCAAAGAATTTAATCAAGTTTTGATGCAAAGACTATTTTCTTGAGGAAGTTAAAAGTGCTGCTGAAGTAAACATACAAATAAAGAAATAAAATGGCATTGATGTTGGTATGGAGAAAGTTTCAGTGGCTGAGACAAACTAAAGCAGCTGCAATGGTCCATTATTGCAAAGCCTGATCCATAAGGCCCCATCTCTCTGCAAATGCCAGGAGTAAGGAGCAGTAAAATAGTTTGAATCTAACAGAGTAGTTGAGCTTTAGGGAAAGATGTCAATTACAGGCTGGGGAGATCTTTCAGTTTGTAAAATGCTTGCCTGGTGAACATGAAGACATGAGTTTGAGCCTAAGAACTTCTATTATAAAAATATATAAATAAACAGTAAAACGTAAGGGTAATAGTGTGAGCTTGTCTCAGGACTAGGGGGATGGGGATGGGAAGACCACTGGGGTTTGCTGGCCATCTATCCAGCTTAATCAACAGGTTCTAGGGCAAGTCACAGACATTGTCTCAAAAAACAAAGTCACCCGAGGAACCACATCTGACCTCAAGCCTTCACTTTAAGTGTGCACACATATGTACCTGTACATACATGTCAATCCATTCCCCCCCACCCACCCACGATGTCATCCCACAACAGAAAAGCAAAAAACCAAAGTAGTGGCAATAAGAAATTTCATGTTATCTGAAGATAGTTATACTAAACAATAAATTTTTTTTCATTTTTCCATTTTGTGTGTGTGTGTGTGTGTGTGTGTGTGTGTGTGCATTCGTGTTTAAATGGGGGGGCGGCATAGGCATGTGCAGGCCCATTAGTCTGTGTATGCATTGAGGTCTGAGATTTTGGGAAACATGCAAGTGAGAAGACACACAACTATCCTCCAAGCCTCAGGGAAACCCAATTCCAGTCAGAATACCCCAGCCTCCCTGAACAACATTCCTGTGAAACAGCAACCCCATTCCCTGTGGCTAACAATTTCAATTCCCCAAAGTTAATTTCCTGAAGTCAACACGACTCATACCATTCCTGCACATTCTCGTTTAACCAGTAACACTACTTAACTGAAATGAGATTTGGGTTCCTTCCCAGCATAACAGTCCTAACCTGTAAAAGAAGTTCATTCCTTCACCTTCTCAGATGACAGCCTTACTCGGGTTTATTCTGAAATAAACCTGTTCCTACCAAGCAGCCATTTCTTTCTTTTCACCTTAAAATCCTGAATTCCTCTTCTACCTTATTCACTGAAGCAGGATCTCTCTCAACCAAACATAGAACTTGCAAGTATGGCTATAGTCAGCCTGCTGCTGGGGATACATCTACCTCTGTTTTCTGGAACTGAAATTACAAACAAGCTTCCAAGCCTACCCGGTATTAACATATTTTGAGAAAACAACTCCCAGTCCTAATGCTTTTGTGTCAACTGCTTTAACCAGTGAACCAATCCTCAGTCAATAAATAATGAATTTGCATTTTAGATTAAACAAATTCATACAGGAACAAGATGCTATCTAGAACTTTCATAGCTAGAGAGGATGTCTGCATTCAAAGGTTAAAGGAAAGATTGACTGTCTTGTTAAGGACTGATACAAATGATGACTTTAAGCTGAAGTCAATGCACACAATTACCATTCTGAAAATCTTGAGGCCCCTCAAAATTATACCAAATTGAGCCTGCCTGTGTTCTTTAAATAGAGCTATGTCAGAATGACAGCATATCTGTTTACAATCTGGTTTACTGAGTATTTTGTGTCCCCAGTTCAGATCTACTGTTCAGGGGCAGTGAAAGATTCCTTCCAAATTAGTACTGCTTGTTGACAATTAACTGTTCACCTTAGAGCTATGAAGGAGATATATAATGAGATTAATTTCAGGCCTGTTAAAGTAACATTCATTTGGCAACCTATGAGTCAGGAAATATTTTAGCTTTTGAACCTTTCAATTTAAGAAATACTGAGGCAAAACTACCACAGACAGTAATCCTGCTGACAGATCTAGACAAAGCACACTGAAAACCTTCACATTGTAAAGAAAATTTGTCATTTATGTTTGGAAATCGGAGTATCAGGATAAGCTGAATTATTAAATTACATGAAACCAGTTGTCAATAATGACTCTGGGGCCTTAAAGACTATAATGGGGAAAATATAACACATGAAGCAGAAATAATAAGTAGAATTAGAAATAGGGCACCTATGGTATAAATAACTAGCCAAGTCTAAAAGCTTGAATTACTATAATCCCACAATAAAACATTAACGGATGACAGCTTGCTTCTTAAAGATAAGCAAAGAAAGATGTTTCTAGAGATGGAATCAACTCTGAGTGAAGTTGCTACAGATTGGGAAAGCAAAATGCTCAGCAGGTAAAGGCACCTGCAGAACAGGCTTGGTAACCTGAGTATAATTCCGAGAACCCATACAAAGGTAGAAGGACAGACTGACTCCACAAGGTTTTCCTCTAATTTCTATATATTTGTCATGGCCACACCCATCACACACCTACACTGACACCCCCCCCCACACACACACACACATACACCACAAACATATAAGCTGTGAACAAAGAACTATAATGTTGGGGAAAATAACGAAAAACTGAACTTTAAAAAATACAGAGAAGTCATTCATAACATAGTTAACTGATGTGACAAACATCTTTGTCAATTTAAGAAATTACAGAAGGCACTCACTCAGTTAGCAGCTGCTACCCTAATTAGTCAGTAGCCAGCAACACAGAACCAAAGACCTCCTCAATCAAAAACAATCACCAAAGACTCAAGTGATCATTGAGGTACGGACATGTTTAATTACATTATTAAACAGTGTAAACATAATGTTTCTAATGTATCTGGAAATAAAAAAATTTGTGTAACTCACTTGAGTGTATGACTCATTTTATTGCAAGTAGTATAAAAGAACCCACTAAAACTATGAATGTGGCTATAATTATTAACAAAGAAATAATAATAAAAAATTAAGTAGGACAATTGCAAAAGTAAAATATCCTAATGAAATAAAAAAATAGCATATTATAAAAACTATTATGATAAGCTTCCTAAAATGACACCTAAGAATTTGCTAACGATGTTACTTCTTGTGATATTGTGTTCCCCAATATATTGTACATCCTAATAAACTTATCTGGGGTCAGAGAACAGAACTGCCACTAGATAGACATAGAGGCCAGACAATGGTGGCATGCACTTTAATCCTAGCATTCTAGAGGCAGAGATTCATCTGGATCTCTGTGAGTTCAAGGCCACACTGGAAACAGCCAGACATAGTGATGCCCAGAAAGATGGTAGAAAGGAGAAAGGTATATAAGGTGTGAAGACCAGAAACTAGAAGCTTTTGGCTGGTTAAGCTTTTAGGCTTTTGAGCAGCAGTTCAGCTGAGATCCATTTGGATGAGAACTCAGAGGCTTCTAGTCTGAGGAAACAGATCATCTAAGGAATTGGCGAGGTGAGGAAGCTGTGGCTTGTTCTGCTTCTCTGGTCTTTCCAGCATTCATCCCAAATACCTGGCTCTAGGTTTGATTTTATTAATAAGACCTTTTAGGATTCCTGCTACAACTCCTAAGAAAAAGTACTTGTACTAACTATATGCTTTCAAAAAGTTGGATAAATTTCTGGAATCATAAGACATACCAAAATCAAATAATAGAGAAATAAAAACTTCAAGAGACCAGTAACAAGTAATATGACTGAATGCAGCATGGTGGTACAAGCCTGTAACTGCAGTACTTAGAAGATGGAAGCAGCAAGATCAGGAATTCAAAATCATCAGCAACTACACAGTGAGGTCAAGACCAGCCTGAACTACATGAGAACTTGTTCCCAAAAAGAAGGGAAAGCAAAATAATAAAAAAACTAATTAAATGTATCATACGAGGTGGGGGTGGTGAATGCCTTTAATCTCAGCACTCAGGAGGCAGAGGCAGATGAATCTCTGAGTAAAAGACCAGTTTGGTCTACAGAGCAAGTTTTAGGGCAACCAGGTATACACAGAGAAACCCACGATCAAAAATAATAATAATAATAATAATAATAATAATAATAATAATAAATAACTTATTTTTTTAAAAAAAGATTGGGGTTGGGGATTTAGCTCAGTGGTAGAGGCTTGCCTAGCAAGCACAAGGCCCTGGGTTCGGTCCTCAGCTCCAGGAAATTAAAAGACAAACCCAAACCCAAATAATTAGACTATGTCAAAATAAGAAAAATCTCTCAACAAAGAAAAAGTCCAGGGCCATATGGCTTTACTGGTGAATATTTAAAGAGAAATAATGCTAATTCTGCTCAAATTACTCCAAAGAACTGAAATGGACACAATCCTAAAATTCATTGTATGACATTAACATTACTCTTATATCACAATAAAACAGCTTTAAAAGGAAGAAGAGGAAGAGAAAGCTGAAAAAGATGATGATGACTATAGGCCAATATTTCTGACAAATAAAGAAGCAAAAATTACAAATATATACTAAAAAATTGAATCCAATGACATAGAAAAAATATTACTTCACAGGATCAAGCAAGATATATGGTAATCAGTAAACATGACACATGATATCAAGAAAACACAGGACAAAAACCACAGAACCATTTCAGTGGTTAGATAAAAAAAATCATTTGATAAAATTAAAGACTTCCTGATAAAAATTCTCAACAAATTACTTATAGAAAAAATGTCCCTAACTATAAATAAAGGCCGCATTAAGACAAACAGCTAATACAATACCATACTGAGTGGGAAAAAGTTTAAAGCATTTTCTCTAAGTCTAGCATTAAGACAAGAATTGTTCAGCACAATACTACAAGTCCTAATCAGAGCAACCAAGAAATAAAAATGATCAAAATTTTTAAAAATGAAATCAATTTAATCATTAGCAAGTAATATAATCATATATAAAAAGCAAAAAAAAACTAAGAACTATACAAAAAACCTGATAGGATTAGCAAAACTCAGGAAAGAGACAGGACACTGTGAATACAAATCAACATATAAAATTATAACTAAATCAGAAATTAGTATACAAAATCTAGCAACATTCACATATACCAAGATGAATGTATATTGTGCACACACAAGAAAGAATGGTGTGAAGAAAAAAAAAAAAAACACTCAAGTAGCAAGGAATGTTATTACATGCTTGTTATTCCAGCACTTGGCAGGCAGAGGGAGAAGATTCAAGAGCTCCAGACCTGCCTAGGTTTCATGAAACTGTCTCAAAAACATAAGGATCTGGAAAGATAGCTTCATTGGTAAGATACCTGCCATGCAAACATGAGGAGACTTTAGATGCCCGGCCCTCTAGTAAAAGGTGAGGTATAACACACAAGTGCCTGTAGCCTCAGTGAAGCTCACTAGTCAACCAACTTAGCTTAAGGGTTCACTGCAGGACCCTGTCTCAAAAAATAAAGATGAAAAACAAAGGAAAGAAACCCAACTTCAACCTCTGGACTTCACATTCATTCATTTTTCCACCCCACCCCTGCAACTCTACAAATGTATCTGCATTTGTTGACCAAGTAAACACACCAAGACAAAAGCACAACATATCATGCACACACAAAAATTTTAAAGTAAAAATAATCAGGTAAAAATTCAAGAAAGTAATCATAATGACTAATACAAGTGCATTTGCCTTGCTGGAGGAGGTAAGACGAGAAATGGGAGCTGATAAATGAGGCAGACTAAAGTTTCATGCAATAGCTAAATTTATTCAGAGCATCAGACAGTTTATACTCAGAGGGTTAAGAAGAGTCACATGAATACAGTGTACAACTGCAAGGACAAGCAACATGTAGTTTAAAAAATAAAACAAAAAAACATTTTTCTTCCAAAGAGGCATATGAATAACAACAACTGAAGTAAACTCTTTTTTTTTTTTAATAATTTATTTTGTGTTCATTGGTGTTTCACTTGCATGTATGTCTGTGTGAGAGTGTTCTGAAGAAACTGAGGTCATAAGACTCTTGTCTTTTTTTTTTTTTTGAAATTTCTCAGAATCACTCAGAATTTTCCTCACAGGACTCCATTCTTGGACCATATTCCAACACACATAGTATGGACCCAGCAGCCTATAGAAATGTCTTCCAAATTGACCATACATTAGGACACAAAGAATGACTCCACATATACAAAAACTGAAATCATGTCATGAATTCTATCTTACTACAATGAAATAAAGCTGGATATAAAGAGCAACAGAAACTACAGAAAGTACACAAACTCACTAGAACTAAACAAGATGCTACCGAATGACAACGGGGTCAAGGATGAAGTCAAGAAAAAATTGAAAGGTTCTAGTATAGAAAAAAATGAAAACACAAAATACTAAAAACTTTGGGACAGAATGAAGGCAATCCTAAGAAGAAAGTTCACAGCACTAATACATTAAAAAAAATTTTTTTGAGAGATCTCAAATAAATGGGAGATGATCAAAATAAGGTCTGAAATAAATAAAATAGAAACAAAAAATACAAAGAATCAATTAACAAAGACTTTGTTCACTGAAAAGATTAAGCAGAGTAACAAATCTTTAACCAAAAGAGAGGATCCAAATTAATAAAATTAGATTAAAAGGGAGACATGACAAGAGACATTCAGAAAATTCATAAAATCCTAAGCACATATTTTTAAAATCTATATTCCAGAAAACTAGAAAATCCAAAAGAAATGGTGAATCTCTGGATGCATAGCTTAGCAAAGCTAAATCAAGATGAAATAAACACTTTAAATAGACCCATAACATCCAAGGAAATAGAAACTGCAATTAAAACTTTCCAACTTAAAAAAGCCAGAGGACTCTTGGATTTAGATAAGAATTCTACAAGACCTTCAAAGAAGAACATAAATACTCTTCAATTTATTCCACAAAATAAAAAGTGAAGGAACATTCGCAAATTCTTTTTACAGAGCCAGTATCACCCCTGGTGGTACTAAAACCAGACAAAGACTCAATAACAAAGATAACAGGTCAATATTTCTAATAAATAAATAAACATAGATTCAAAAATTCTCTCACAATGCACAAATTCAACTCCAGGTGTCAACATAAGACCTCATACTCTGAATCTCAAAGACTTGAACTGACTGGCACAGAAAAGAACTTTATGAACAGGATTCCAACTGCACAGGTGAATTATTAATAAATGGGACCTCATGAAACTAAAAAGCTTCTCTACAGCAAAGGACACCATCATCCAAGCAAAGAGGCAGCCTACAAAGTGAGTAAAAACGCTTACTAGCAGCCAGGTGGTGGCAGCACACGCCTCTAATCCCAACACTTGGAAGGCAGAGGCAGGCAGATCTCTGTGAGTTTGAGGCCAGCCTGGTCTACAAAGCGAGTTTCAGGACAGCCAAGGTTACAGAGAGAAACTCTGTCTCAAAAGAAAAAAAAAAAAATCCTTACCAGCTATACATCTGACAGACAGTTATTATCTACAACATACAAAGAACTAAAAACTTTAAATATCAAGAAAACAAAAAAACCAATTTAAAAAGTGTTTATGTGGAGGGCTGTATAGATGCTCAGTGGTTAAGAACAAATACTGTTACGGTGATATTTTATTTGTGCTGAGATGTGATTTTATTTATATGTTAATAAATAAAGTTGCCTGGTGGTCAGAGCTAACAGCAAGCCATTTAGCAGAAGTCTGGCAGTGGTAGCACATGCCCATAATCCGATCACATGGCAGGCAGAGTCTGTGTGTTCAAGGACATAGCCAGCTTGATGACACGCCTTTAATCCAAGTACCAACCACCAAAGAGACCTGGAGGTCTGTATAGACAGGCAGTGACGAGGAAGTCATGTGGTTGGGTTTAGAACCAATGAAGAGGCAGAACAGAAAGTCAATAAAAAATACAGACACATAGGAAGTAGGTGTCTTTCTCAGGGGAAGGACGACAGCGAGGGGTAAGAAGGTAGTCTCAACTCTTGGCTACTGCACAATCTCTAGGCTTTTAAGTCTGTATTTGGCTCTGTGTTTCTTATTTAATAAGACCATTCAGAATTACATTTACATACTGTTCTTATAGAGGACAGCTCAATTCCCAGCATCCACACTGTTTAGTCTATAACTCCAGATCCAGGGAATTCAATACCTCTGGCCTGTGTGGGCACCCACATTCATGTGCATACACACACATGCATAATTAAAAATAAATTTTTAGAAATTGGGAAATGGAACTAAACATGAGTTCTCAAAAGATGAAATACAACTAACTGAGAAACATTTAAAAATATATGTGTTCAGCATCTCTAGCTATCAGGTTAAAATGCAAATTAAACACATTGAGATTTTTATCTTACCCCAATGAGAATGGCTAAGAACCAAAATACAATTGCTGGCAAAAAAGTGAAGAAAGAGGAACACTTATTCATTGATGGTCATAATGAGAACTGGCACAGTCTATAGAAATTGGTATGAAGGTTCCTCAAAGAGCTAGAAATAGATTTACAACATGATTCATCTATACCACTGTTAGGCATATAACCAAAGGACTCTATATCCTACTATAAGGATAACTGCTTATCCATATTTACTGATGCTCTATTCACAACAGCTGGAAACAGAAACAGCCATCAACTGATGTGTGAATAATGAAAAAAAGATACATTTAAACAGTGAAATATTATTCAGCTTTTAAGAAAAATGAAATTATAGATGGAACTGAAAATTATCATTCTGAGTAAGGTGATCCTGACCCAGAAAGATAAATGTGTATTTTCTCTCATTTTTGGATGTTAGCCTTGAATCTTCAGATAACTTACGTTACAATTGAAATACCCATAAAAGTCAGGAAATTAGTAGAGGCCAGATGGGTTTAGGGGTGTGCTCAAGGAAGGGAGATGGAACAAAGTGGAATAAAAAAGCATTAAAGAGGGACAATGGTACAGAAAGGGTTTAAAGGAGAGGGGGACAGAAGGGCAGAGTAGATGACAGAAGACAGGAGGGATAACTAACACTAAAAACACATTGAAATTTTAATATGGAAACCTCTTACTGTAGAAGGTTCCTAAAATATATACATATATAGTTTAAATGGAGTTACCTATAATAAGGCAATAACACCCCTACTATAGGCATCATGGGATAACAAATAAAAAGATCAGTGCTAGGAATGAGTTATCCTTTGGAGCTGTTGGCAAGTATATCCCCACAGACCCCCAAACATTACAGGCTACTGTCAATGTCCTTGATTATTGACAAGAACTTGACAATAAGATACTGCTGAAGAATACACTTCAATCCTAGGACATGGAGAAATCAAGCTGTTATTGACCTAGAAGTTTCATCCCTACTGGCTAGCTTTCACGGTGCTGGAAAGTGCTACCATATACACTACTGGAGGAGAAAATAAATCACCAGTCTTACCAAAGTGTGAACCCTGTTCACTACAAAAATGACCCAGCCTGGCAAGACATGCCCACTGATGCAATAATAACATGCACATAGCTCCACCAATTGAAATCGATAGCTGGCATCATTGTTAGGGCTAAGAACTTGAGGCTAGACAGGTCCTATTCTCTAGGGAAGAACCTACTAATAATACCGTGCTAAATGGACATAGTATTAAACCAACTCCTAATTATTTAATATTATATTCACATATTAGTGCAAGCCCTCATCAGAAGTTTTTGTTTGTTTGTTTGTGTGTTTTTCCCCCTTTGGTAGCAGATGGCAATTAACACAAAGAACCACAACTGATCAAGGTGCAGAGAACAGGTATTACAGAATGTCAAGCCCCTTCACCCAAGGCTCAAAGACATTGGCAGACTACAGAGCAGAAGACTGTAAAAACTATACATGGTAGATGACTGCAAGGAAACAGTATTTTTTAGACATAGCAGGAAGTTGCATTTATAAATTTACAGCAGTTGAGACAGCATAAACAAATCCTGCAGAGAATTAAGCACATCACACACAAAAATCTATAATGGAAGTGGGCATGAAGTCCAGCCCCGAGTTAAGGAGCTACTGGTAGTTGACAGCTGCTGTGAGAGGTCAAGATAGTTTGCTTCAAGGGTACATTCCCTGGTAAATACACCACACTCCAATGAAGGCTACACATTCAAGAGTATATATGCATCATAAACTATACTTAATGAGTTTATTTTTATTTTTTAAAGACACAAAGTTGGGTGAATAGGGAATTGAGGATGGTTATGGGAAGAGTTGGGGGAGAGGTGAATATGATCAAAATATACTATATGAGATTTTAAAAAAAAACTAATAAAAATGAGAGGAGAAAATGAATACTATTTCATTCACATAATATCTAAAAACAAACTTAACAAAAAATTAAAAGATCTCTATAACAAATATTATAAAATACTAGTAAATGAAAGTAAATAGATCACAGTGGAAATATATCCCATGTTCAAGAACTGAAGTAATACTGTAAAAATGTTTCCAGTAACCAACACAACCTAGATTCAAATCAATCCTTATCAAAATACCAATGATAATCCTAAAAGTTGAATGTTACCAGAAAAGACTCCAAAAAGCAAGTGTAAACCTGAGAAAAAAGAAAAAAGTTGAAACATCAAAACCTAACTTCAAACACACTGCAAAGCTGTACTATCAAAGGGCACATTACTGGCTAAAAAACAGTGACAGGACAATAGAACAAATCAAGAATCCAGAAATAATCAGTTTTTTAAACTGTTAGATAGATGTATGTGTAGAAAGATGAAACTGTATTTCTCACCAGTTACAAAAATCTGGATTAACAGACTTAAATGTACAACCAAAAACTATTAACCTAGTAGGAAAAAAAATAGGAAAGACCTTGCAAAAATAAGGATAAAGACTTCTTGGGAAAGATCTCTAAACCACATGTAACAAAACTACAAGAGACAAATGGGATCATATCAAGCTAAAATGCTTCTATACAGCAAAAGGAAACAATAGAGAGCAAAAAAGACCTCTCATCAAATGGAAAAAATATTGCTAACTAGTTGTGGGATTGATATAATTATATAAGGAATTCAAAATGACCCAAACTAAAAATAAACATATGATAGAAATAAAAAAGGATATCAATAAATGTAGCTGGAGTTTTCCTGCCTGGCCCACAGTCAGGACAAATCTCTCTCTTCTGACAGTCCTGCAGCTGCTTAGACCCAACCAAACAAACACACAGAGACTTATATTGCTTTCAAACTGTATGGCCATGGCAGGCTTCTTGTTATCTAGTTTTTCTATCTTAAATTAACCCATGTCTATTAGTCTATAAGTTGTCACATGGCTCGTGGCCTTTCAGTAACTTACATCTTGTTTGTCGTGGTGGCGGCTGGCAGCGTCTCTCTGACTCAGCCTTCCTGTTCTCAGAATTCTCTTTTCTGTTTGTCCCGCCTATACTTCCTGCCTGGCTATTGGCCAATCAGTGTTTTATTTATTAACCAATCAAAGCAACACATTTAACATACAGAACATCCCATAGCACTTCCCCTTTTCTTTTTTTCAAAAAGAAAGGTTTTAACTTTCACATAGTAAAATTACATATTAACAAAACAATTATCAAGCAAGAATTACAGTTACACTGTCTAGTCTATTTAAATATCTAGTCTATTTGTATTTGGCAAAATTAAAGAAGGTATCTTATCTATCCTATATTTGTGAGTCTAAGATTTTATATCTAACATATTTTTTTATCATAACTAAGGAAAATTTTAACTATCTAGCTTTAACTACATCAAAGTCCTCAGAAAAATATAATAATACCTGAGAAATGGGAGATAGACGCAAGCAACTTTTGGGAGTCTTGGGAGAGTAGACAGAGACAGCTGGCAGCCTGGACAGTCACCTAATGTTTCTTCGTAAAGTGGGGGAATCTGTCTTTAGCCCACAGGCCTAGAGTCTCTTAGTGACTTTTCTCTGTGTCCTGTAGAATGTCTGGCGGTTTCCACTGCGAAGCAAGAATCTGAAGGACCATTTTGTCAAGCAAAGTTCAGTGGTCACCTTTCAATGGGTCCTGTATGTCCAGTTGATCAAGCAGTCCAGGCAAGAACAGTTTCTTGCCCAAATGGCTATTTTTGCCAAGGTGAAGATAAACTCCATATGGAGTGTCTTTGATACCCATCCTCCTCTCTGAAGTAAATCAGTGCTGCCAGGAGCAGACATATCTCATTGACCAGAAAGCCTAAATTTTTGAAACATCTTAAATGCCATATTCTGTAGGTCTTTAAAGTGTTTAAAGATTACCTACCTAATTAAATTATATCTATGAATACCTAGAAAACAACATGACTGTAAGTATGACTATCATAGAAGACTAATTATTAATCTGTATTTCTTAATTATCCATTACAATTTAAATGAGTTACATAAACATAATACCTCAAATGAGAATAGAAATATATATATACAGTATAACAAAATTAACTTTAAACTTGTATCAATAAAATAAAATCCATAACAATGTAAAACATTTTAACAAGTTGCTCTTTAAAAGTAGATTTAATAATCTACCCTTTTATCCTATCTTATCTGTATCAAATAAACAATAGGTAAATGAAAATATACTATGACTGATCAACAGGGAAATGCAATAAAAAAATACCATCTCACCACAATGAGGAAATCTGCTACTATGAAGATAACAAAACAAAACAACTGATGCTAGTGAAGACACAGAGAATGGAGAATTCTCATACACTACTGAAGGAATGTAGAATAGCCATTATCAAGACAGTATAGAAGGTTCTTACAAAATTGAACTAGAAATGCTATATGGCCCAGCAATCTCATTTCTAGACATATATTCCAAGAAAAAGAAATTAGTACATTCAAAACACGTCTACAATACTCCTATGTTTATTACTTGTAATAAGTCAAGATATGCAACCACCTTAGGCATCTACTAACATACAAGAAAATGTGGTAGGTATATCACATAAAAAGCATAGAATCCTGCCATTTATGACAATAAGAATGAACCTGGAGTACTACTCTACCAAGTTAAGGAAAATCAAACACACACACACACACACACACACACACACACACACACACACTCACACACAGCAGCTAATACATATCTGCAGAAGCATAAGGTGGAGGTGCATAATACAGAGAAGTTAATTAACAAGCAATAAATTACAATTAGAAAGATTGTGTTCTATAACACAGTAGGATGGCTATGGTTAACAATTAATTTATAATTAAAATAGAACTTTGAACATGTGTTATGTCTAATATGAATATATATACTAATGATTTTGATTCAATCACTCCATATTGTGTATATGCATCAAACACATTTTCGGGCTCAGTGGAAAATCTTCTTGCCAGGAAGGTGTGAGGAGCAGAATCTGATCCCCAGAACCCATGTAATAGTAAGTAGGTGGCTGTCTCTAATTCCAACCTCAGAAAGCTGAGATAACAGGCTGGTGTGTGTGTGTGTGTGTGTGTGTGTGTGTGTGTGTGTGTGTGTGTGTGTGTGTTTGGTTTTCCTTAACTTGGTGAGTAGTACACACATGTACAAACGTACGTACACACGTACACACACACACACACACACACACACACACACACACACACACACAAGCTCTGGGTTCAAGTGAAAGACTAGGCCTCAATGGATATGGTGGAAGATTCTTGATGTGAATTTCGGGCACACATGTACCACACAGATGCACATGTACAAACAAGCACCAACATACAAATAAACATGTTCATTCACACAATGTACACAAATCACACCCACATACAAAAAGAAAGTGTCATATTTTATCCCCATAAACATGTAAGGTTATTATATACCAATTAATGTTTTGAAAGAGAAGTAAAATGGGCTGACAAGAAGTCTCAGCAGGTAAACAAACAAACAAACAAACAACTTTCTTTTAAGCCTGACCTCTGAATTTCATTCCTGGAACTCCAACAGTAGAAGGAGAAAAATGACTACTGTAATTTGACTTCTGACCTCCACAGACATGCTTATATGCATACATAAAAGAGCACACCCATGTGCATGCAAACACACCTACATACAAATTTAAAAAAATTAAACAACAAAAAACCACCAGAAATAATGGAAAATGTAATGAATAAAATAGTTTTTTTTTAAGTGTATCAACCAAAATTTGAGACCATTCAAAACAGAGATGGCTGATAGAAAATGTCTTATCATTCTTGAAAATAAGTTATCTTTGATATAATTCAAATAGTATCATTCAAATAACCAGAGAATAAATCTGACTTATTTAGTTATGAGATTGGATAGTAGCAGTTCCAAAAAACTCCAGTCATATATGGCACAACAAAAGAATAAATCATCTAGATATACAAAATTTTTAAATTACAAAAAGCATACTGCAGAGGCTTAGCTGTATACACATCAAAATTAAAATAATACTGCAAAATAATTATCTTGAAGGAAAATGACACAAGCAGTCTTTAATCTGAAACTTTTTCATTGGATAACAAATTTCCATGAATCCCAGAGAAGCAAGGCAACCTGCCTGTATTCTCGAAATATTCACAGGGTAGCATGCATGAGAAACTGAAACAATCTCACACTAATAACGAGGTTCTTCCACTCTTCTCAAAATGTTTGTATAAGGAAAGCTATAGGAACGAACACTTCTTCAAATGAACAAGAATTAGAAAGATTACAGTGCATGTCTTTCTCCACAATTTTTGCCCTTTAAATAAAGGTCATACAGTTACAAAGTATAAAGCAAGTGGAAGCAAGGCCACAGTCAAATGAAAGACACCTTCTCCCATGTTTTGTTATAAGGTCGGCCCTAAAATAGTAATTCTGGTAAAAGAGATATAACAACTACATTCAAAAAGTCATGTTCACTAACTCACTAAGAAAGACCTACCTATATTCCAACATATACAAGTGATTAAACACTGTGGTGCTGCTTTGAATAAGAATGGCCTTCATGGGCTCAATATATTGGAATGCTTAGTCATCACAGAATGGCACTAGAGAAGGGTTAAGTCTTGTTTGGAGTAGGTCTGGCCTTACTGGAAGAAGTTTGTCACTGAAGGAAGAGTTTGAGTTTTCAAAGGTCCAGGCAAGGCCCAGTGGTCTCTCTTCTCGGGCTGCCTGGAAATCAGGATGTAGAACTCTCAGCTATGTTTCCAGCACCATGTCTGCCTATGTGCCACCACACTTCCCACCATAATGATAATGGACCAAACTTCCAAACTGCAAGCTAGCCCCAATTAAATGCTTTCTTTCATACGAGTTGCCTTGGTCATGATCTCTCTTCACAGCAATAGAACACTGACTAAGACAAACATCATAACCATAAATTATAATGGGTGGATTCTATTTGCATTATGAGTATACCCAACACACTGTATTTCTAAAATTTATACCAGCTATGAAATGATTATAAACTGTAAAAATACTTGAGGATAATATTATCTTAAGAGTGATGATACTAAGTGAGGGAGATTTCCTTATGTGTTTGCTTTTGTAATTATGATATTTTATATTTTTGCTTTCATTTATTACAAGCTGTAAGTTGATTCCTAAGGCTAGTCACAAAAACCCTTATTTTTCCTCACTTTCCTCTCTTGGACCTAGCAAATAAAGAAAAATTTAAAAAGTGTATTACCCATCTTGCCCAAAAGAATCTCCTAAGATCCTCCTCTTAACTCAGAACATTCTTGCTCCAGATGCTGGAGAGAGGAATGCCATACAAAGAAAGGACAAGAAGAATGCTAATGCATACAAGTCTTGCTGAGTTCCCCATTCGATCTACAGACACTATGAGGGCGTTTCTACAATATGCCAAAAGAACAGGGTTCAAAGGGATTCCATATAGCTGAATAGGATGAAGTTCCTAGAGGATGACACAAATTAATTGGCACTGAATGTCTTTAACCCTTCTCCCATACTTTGCCCCATCTATTTCTCTCTTTAGCGGCAATACTGATAACAGACTGTTAAAATAGTTTCCCTAAATTCTGTGAGGTATTCAACTAAATTTATCAAATCCAAAGGGTAGGTTGGGAGAATCTCATACACGCAGTTGGTCAAAGGCATGGGGAAAACAAACAGGGAGGACTTGAGAAGGACATTGGAGGGGGGGTGGAGAGTGGGAGATAAAAATATTGGAGATTGAGAACTAAACATTGACATCAGACACCATCAACAAAGTAAACCACCTTACACAACACCTAGATGGTAATTAATGCTACCCAGTGATGGCTTGTTTTTGGTGGGGAGAAAGCTTCATCACACCTTTTGATAATAAAAAAAAAAAAGCTTTCTATGCTGATTGTGAAATGAGAAGATAGGACAGTTGGTTTGAATACAAAGACACACCAACTGAAATGGTTACAGAAGGAATAATGTCTAGATTGACCTTAAAAAATATCACAGGTGGAGAAATGAAACAAGACTAGTCATACTGGATAATTTTTGAAGCTCAGTAATGAAAACATAGGAAAGCTTATTCTACTTAAGTCTTCTATAAAGAAAGCTAAGATTTTTCATGAGATCTTTCATAAGAAGAAAAACATTAGTACAATAGCAAATCAGATCACAGATGAATAAGAACAGTAATCTTAGCCGGGCGGTGGTGGCGCACGCCTTTAATCCCAGCACTCGGGAGGCAGAGCCAGGCGGATCTCTGTGAGTTCGAGGCCAGCCTGGGCTACCAAGTGAGCTCCAGGAAAGGTGCAAAGCTACACAGAGAAACCCTGTCTCGAAAAACCAAAAAAAAAAAAAAAAAAAAAAAAAAGAACAGTAATTCTTGATATATTGTTACTATCTTTCAAAGTTTATTATGCTTAAATAGTAACTGAAACTCAATAGATTTTATAAAGATACCCCTCAAAGTAAGGTCACTTTGAACTCTTCTAAACTGTCAACTCATGAATTATTAAGACTGTTTATTAAAACGTGCCTCAAGCTTTAAAATATTATTATTAAAATTCACATTTAGGAGCTACAAAAAAAAAGTTAAGTGAGAAAAGCAGTATGTCTTAAGTGAACTTTATTCAACATTTTCTTTGTGCTTTCAAGTATAGACAACAAAGGTACGACAAATTTCCCTTCTCTGACACTACTAAGCCAAAGCAAAGTTCCCATGAATCTCTGTTGTGTCAATGGAATAAAAACCATAAAATATTAACAGCATTAATACTAGAACTGACAAACAACTCCTACCAAGCTTATTTATGGGAAAGCAATGAAGCACAAAGACAAATATAATACATACTGGAGGCCGGCCAGGACGACCCCTTTTTCGTTTTCCTTTGACCTCTGTTTCTTCAAGTTCGCTGCCAGCATCAGAATGGGCAGTAGTTTCATTAGTTGAATCCCTAGAAAATGTCAGATTATTGTAGTGAACAAATTAATAAAATAAATACAATGCAGTTTAGTTCGACTATTTCCCTTACCTAGGATCACTGACAGCAGCAGTTAATATTTCTATTTCCATAAACTTCAGTAAACCAAAATACACACACCCCTTATCTACTGTCACATAGCAACGAATAAAATTTATCCCTAAAATAAAAAGGAATAAATTAATGTGGAAATGACAGCTGCTCTATAAAATATAAAATATGAGTGCAAGACTAATTCTTCAGGATTAAAAGATGGCTTGAGAGGAATTTATAAAATCATGGAGGGCAGTACACTAGTAAATGCTTATCATTTGGCTCTTTAAAAGAATAGCATCACCCCTCACCATCAACATGGGAGAGCTGGTTCCACCCCTTGCCTGAGGAGGATGGTCCCAGTGACCTTGACTAACCAACTCAGCTACCATGTAGGCACACTTTTAGGGTTTTGAATTGGTCCACCCCCAAATCTACCCCATCTATGAGCACATGAAGGGACTGTTCCTGTGAAACCAAAGCCACAGAATATCCATGAATTCTGGCAACAGCAGGATATCCAAGAGGAGTTTTGATGAGGGTCCAGTATTGATGGTGTACCTGAAGCCAGAGGCCTGGAACTTAACCAACAACTCATTACACAATGAACATTTGCAAATAAAGCTGTTTGGACACGAGTACACTGAATGATATACAGCAGCCCAGTGCCACTAAGACAAAAGAAAAGGTGATGGAGAGGTGGCAAAGACAGGGGAGTGAATGGATTTTTGTTTGTTTTGCTTTTTAGTTGTTTTAATTAATATTTTTGTTTGTGCTTTTAATTTTACTTTCGGAGGGCACTACAAGGGTGATGTACAGATAGGGTGGGCCTGGGAGGTGACTGAGATTGGGGGGCATGATATAAAATTCCCAAAGAATCTATAAAAATTATATTTAAAAAAGAAAAAAAAGAGCATCTGAAGCTGGGTGGTGGTGGCACACACCTTTAATCCCAGCACTCAGGAGGCAGAGACAGGCAGATCTCTGTGAGTCTGAGGACTTCCTGGTCTACAGAGCAGGGGAGGGAGGGCAGTCCCTGAAAGTACCATAGCACAAAATGATGAATAATAATTAAAAATACAATCCTCTTCATTGTTAATTCCATGCAGCCAACTAAAGGTCACAAAATAGCTATTTTTGTCAAACTCTATTAGTGTTCTTTTTAATGAATAAGATTAGAGCAATGAAAAAGACAGCTGTTAGAACTCTGCTTGGTAGTCAATGCTCTGAGTGACTTCTTTGCTGAGTCAGATAATAGTTTTCAATACTGGAAGAGTATTCCCAACTTTGAAAGCTATTGAAACTGACTACCCGAAGAACCTTAAGTTTAATCCACATTGGTAACAATTTATCATTCTCTTAAATGTACAATTAACAAATGAAATCATTACATGTAGCATTTTCTAGTTTTCAAGGTATAGTCTCCCTATAACCAATTTCAAACCATCAACATGCAATCAATAGAAAGTGATAAACAGCACACAATTAAAACTATTTCCAAATATAGGAAAAAAGAAAATCCATTTATACCACATACGTAAGGTAAAAATAACAACCTCAATGTAACAACAATAAACGTTTAAATTGCAAAATAGTGCATTTTGAACATTTTATCTTAATGTTATTTATTTCATTTACTTTTGTTTCTGTTTTTCGAGACAGGGTTTCTCTGTGTAGCTTTGGAGCCTGTCCTGGATCTCACTCTGTAGACCAGGCTGGCGTCAAACTCACAGAGATCCGCCTGCCTCTGCCTCCAGAGTGCTGGGATTAAAGGCGTGCGCCACCACTGCCCAGCTCATGTACTTTTTTTTACTGCATATATATACACATATGTGTATGTGTGTGTGTGTGTGTGTGTGTGTGTTATACATGCATGTATGTTCACCCCACAGTACTCTTGTCTGTGAATACCTGTATTTAACCTCTAAGCCATCATCCCAGACACTGATTTACTTCATTTTAAGTTTAAATAATTTAACTTTCTATAATTGGCTGTATTGTACTAAATTTGCTTACAGAATTCATATATATTCTAGGCTCTGATTCTGACTAAACAACACAGCACTAAATTCTACCTCAACAACACTTTTAAAAGTCTAAAGAAAACTGAAAATAAATTAACAAGAAGGATGCACACGCAATAGTAAGTCCAACTCACAAACGTCTCAATTTGCTTCATTAATACTCTTCTTAGTCTTGGTTCCCTCTTTGTATTGATTCCTTCCTTAAAGTTCAATTCTTTTTTTTTTCAATTCCTTTTTTTTATTATTATTTTATAACACCATTCAGTTCAACATAATAGCCACAGATTCCCCTGTTCTCCCCCTCTTGCTCACCCCTCCCCCCAGCCCACCCCCCATTCCCACCTCCTCCAGATCAACGTCTCCCCCGAGGACCAGGGTCGACCTGGTAGACTCAGTCCAGGCAGGTCCATTCCCCCCCTCCCAGACCGAGCCAAGTGTCCCTGCATAAGTCCCAGGATTCAAACAGCCAACTCATGCAACGAGCCCAGGACCTGGCACCAATGCACAGCTGCCTCCCAAACAGCTCAAGCCAAATGACTGTCTCACGCATTCAGGGGGCCTGATCCAGTTGGGGGCCCCTCAGCCTTTGGTTCATAGATCCTGTGCTTCCATTCATTTGGTTATTTGTCCCGGTGCTTTATCCAACCTTGGGAAAGTTCAATTCTTAATGTGTGTTATTTTGCCATTTTTATTGCATTACATTCCTTTGGAGATCTAACACATAATGTGCAGCTTCTTCTATATAAATAATTTTAATGCCTTAACAGAATACTTGACCACATTCCAGATCTTTTATTCAAGATTATTAACTTGCATGAGTGAAATGCTTCTTTACAATGCTCTAAGTGCTTTAAAATACTTCTTTAAAAGCCACCTCAAATTCACTAAATATCACGACTCAAATGAAGCCCAATGAGACTTTCTTCTAGATCTTTGTTTACAGAAAAGGTATTAGTCAACTTATTTTCAGTTAGTGCACATTAAAATTAATATAAAATTTAGTGTCTTCAGGATAATCCTATTATTCAGAATCATAAAATTTTATTACTCCATCGTACCTCCTACAAACATGAATTTTTCAGTATAACAGTCTCTTACCAGAAAATATGAATGTGGGGGGAAGGGGAAGGATCTGGCGGGAGTTGGGAAGAAAAATAAAAATAGTGGTCTCACATTTGTTCCATTTTACTACCATGATCATTAAAAAGGGGGGGAAACACCTCACTTCATCTCCCTATCTCTATCCTCTCCCCTGTGCAAGCTCTTCTACACATTCCCATGTGTACACAAGTCTATACACCACTGCTAGTGACATTCTCACATCACACTGTTCACCGCTACTTCCAAATCTCCAAAGGCAATCTGGTATTTGAAATATACCAGATATATTACGAATATAAATACTGTTGTGAAGAATAATTAGGGGTTAGTAGGCTTTTTCTTAAAAGACACATAGTAACTTTTAAGACTTGTCTATCTTCAAGTGTACCACTAGACTCTGGCACATCTAACACATCTTGCTAGTGTTGGTCTTTCTACTCCTGTAATTACTACACTGTATTCACAGTTATTTTTTAATTATGTGTATCTCATGTCCTCTTCACCATGAAACCTCTGTTGTTCCCCACAGCTAGAGGAGAAGAGGGATACAATTCTTAACATAACTTGGAGGTCTCTTATGATTGTTAGTTCTCTCTACTCACAAGCCTACTTTCATGTACCTCAATTCTCAAACATAAAAACAAAATTTAGAGGAGAAAGGCTTTGTATCAGATGTCTCAATATACCATGCTTCCTCCTACCTAAGGATCTCTAAAAATCCCATTTCCTCAGTCTAGAACTCCCTTCTTCCACCAGGCACACCTCCACTTCAAACCTCAGTTCAACTATCTTTTTCTTAGAAAATTCATTAAACAAGGCTAGGACTGGTGCTCAGTAGTAGAATGCTTATCTAGCATGTGTGAGGATCTAAGTTCACTTCCCAGTACTGCCTAACCCCTAAATTGTTAAATTTTTTATAATATAGCCAACATTTCCTTCATAGCCTCAATAACTATGTATTTGTGGTTAGTTCATTAATACTATAAATGTAATGACAACAAGGCATGAGTCTGTTCTACATACTATATCTATCCAGAGCTAGGCCATTACAGAATATAAATATATAGTAACAGATAATCTTTGACAATGCTTAATAATTAACAACACTAAGAATAGACAAATTCATCAGCAATTACAGTATCTAAGTAAGTTAAGAATACAGTATAGTCAGTCTGTATGGTAGCCTATTGTCTCTTTCCTATTCTCTCACTATTCAATCACTATTACTACACAAATAAAAATTTAAGCTTGAATTAAAAAAAAAATTAAAATAAAAGGCTTCCTCTGGTAGAGGAAGTAAATGGAACAAAGCACCAAGGAAGCAGTATGGATATTGTTGGCTTCTTTTCACCAAACTTACAATAATAATTGAGAGCCAGACACTACAGAACAGAAGGGTTTGAAAAATGGGGCATTTCCATGAAAAAAAGAGCATGGCTAATGTACTATCAAAGAGAGTGTGGCTGAGGCTGCTAGTGCCACCACTGTAAGAAAGCAAGTGGCCTGCAATGGAACAGCAAAAAGTGCTGTCCCACATCTCAGGAATCAGTAAGACCTCAACCATAACAACTGCACAGGCGTGACAAGAGAACCTAGGGAGATATTTCTTTGAGAAAACTCCATTTGCTATGCTCAGCTTACAGAGAGCCACCTAGGAAATTGAGTACTGTTGCATTGGTGGTAGACCCTGCCATCATTCACTAAGTCTGGAATTCCTAGTATGCAAAAATGAGGTCTAGGGTCATGGAGGCTTCCAAGGAGATTTCAAAAGAATACCACAAAGTCGAACTGAGCAAATCGGGTTCACAATCCTTGTAAGCATCAGTGGCAAGGTGGTGAGGGAAGTTGTGAGGCTAAGGCAGAAGCCATAACAGAGACAGCATAAAGTCAGAGACGCCAGGATCACAGAAGCAGCTCCAGGTCCAACAAAATCAGCACAAAAGAATGGCCATAAAGACAGCACTGTCCAAGCTCTTTGGGGTCTATAATACACCACCATGTGCTCTGAATTACAAACAGAGCTATAGGATTTAATGTTTTGCTGCTGGGTTTTAGTCTTGATTTGGATTAATTTATCCTTTTTGTTTCCTGTTTGTCCCTTTGAGAATAGGAATTTTCATTATGGTACTGTATCTTGGAAGTAGAGAAATATGTTTTTTGGCTTACAACTGATTTTGTCTTATATATAAGTGGTTTTGAATCTGGACAAGGGCAATTCTGGAACAGGAACACCTCTGCAGACTATTGAAAAGGGATTACAATCATTTTGCATTATAAGATGGGTCTGGGCATGTGGAGGCAGAAGAATAATTCTGTGATTTGAGTGTCTTCCAACATCTTATAATTTAAAGATGTGGTGAACATCCTATGGCACTAACGAGAGACAGTGGAACCTTTAAGAAGTGAAGCCTAATAGAGGCATATTGATGAAGGAGATTCTGGGACTGCATTCCCTTCCCCTTTCTGTTTCCCAGCCATGATGAAGTAAGCAGAATGCTTTACCCTATACCCCCTTACTATGATAAACTGCCTTACCACAGGCATAAAGGTCACATAGGCACTAAGGTCAACTGATCCCAAGTAAAATCTTTGAAATTGGACATGGGGGAAAATCCTTCTAAATTGATTGATTCAGGCATTTTTGTCATTGATACAAAGTTACCACAATAGGATACATAACTGGACACATGAGTAGATTAAGCAAAAATAATAAAGTAAATAAAACCACAAAGATCACAGACAAGTATATACTCTCAAAAGGTTTATTAATCTCAACAAAGAATACGCTCTCCAGCTAGCTTGTTCAACCAAAGCTAATTCACCCAGCTCTCAGATTACTATGCAGTGCCCATAAACATATTACAGATTTACAATTTTGTGGAATTTTTCAGTAACAACATATAATCCCTAATACTAAATATTAATTCTACAATCTCTTTAACTACAAATATATTCAAATAAGCCTGTTTCAAATTTTATCAAGTATTAATGTGAGGGCCTGTTTAATATCCAGTAAATATGCTACAAGCAAGGCATACAACAATATGATAGAAAAGCTTATTATTTTAGGAAGTGGTAAGGAACATTATGTGAAATACAATGCTAGGGAAAAAATGAAAAATTAAGAGCACAGGGGAACATCTATCTTAATTTTAAAGATCCATAGATGTTCTGCATAAATAGATAGTGACCAGAATGAGTGAGAACAAGAGTTCTTAAGAACAAAGCAAAGAAATAAAAGACTATGCAGGGACCTCAGAATCCAGTATGTCCAAAATAAGGAGTAAAGAGGAATGGAGCAAGTACATAGAAAATAATTAAATTTTATCTTCTATAGTTCACAAATTTTATAAAGTATTATTGATCTGTCAAACAAGAAAATGCACATGAAAAGCTTTGTGTCTTAAAGCTTCCAAGAGAGCAACCAGAAGACTATCTCATGGAAAAGACATTTGTAACTAAACTATAATCAAAGAAATAACTGTTTAAACTGATAATCCTTTTATTGTAGCTAAATTACCATTATCCAATAGATCAAAGCATAAGGATCCTCAATGTACATCTTGATGCAAATGATAAAAGAAACAATATCTGTGTATGCCTGTGACATTTTCTAGAAATTTCATAATAATCTCAAACTCCAAGTCTATCCAACGAATACAACAAATCTAATGATGTATCACACTCACACAACAACTGATATTCCCTGAGATTCTTCTATAAACCAGAATGCCTCAGCAATCACAATCTTAATATAAAAGAACGAATCTTAATGAAAGAAATGAATTAAAATAAGTGTACAGAAAAAGTACAATATAGGACAAAGGCAAAGATAGATAGATAGATAGATAGATAGATAGATAGATAGATAGATAGATAGACAGACACATACATACATACATACATACATACATACATACATACATAGTGAGACCAAATATCTTGGGCTTTGCAGACAATTGAGTTACTATCATAGCATATACCACAAATAAACTGGAATCAGTATTTAGGAAATAAGTACAATTCTGATCCAATTTAATTGCTAAAATAGCATGCCACATGAGGGTTATAATGGCTGACTCCAGATATAATAACATTAATATCTGCTTTGTTCAATGTCAATAAACATGCTGGCATTCCAATGTCATGGATGGTCAGAGTAATCACATATCTGAATATTTAGATTTCAAATATATCGTCTCAATAACAGAACACATTTGATATATCTCATCACAAACCTGTGATGTTATACTCATAGTTCTTTA